>NW_007726483.1:573181-593181 GCF_000696425.1 Galeopterus variegatus
ATATGGGATCCGAACCCGGGGCCTTGGTGTTATCAGCATCACACTCTCCCGAGTGAGCCACGGGCCGGCCCTGGAGTGAGACTTTAGACGTAGAACATATTGTTAGTAAATAAGTGATTTATTCATTTGCAAAGTATTTATTAAGCGTGATTATGCATCAGGTATTGTGGTTATCGTTGGGGATACACTGGTAAATAACACAGACGGTGAAATATAAAACTGACTAATTCCTTCTGTGTGACCCTGGGCAAGTCATTTCACCTGGGAACATCAATCTACAACCTAGGAAAGTTCCAAGATCCTTCCAACTCAACCATCCTATGGTTCCCTAACATTATTCATTCCACATATGTGTATAAAGCACATGCTTTGCACACAAGTGTGTTATTTTCCAATCCAAGTAAAAACACATGGCAAAGGGCTATTTCCTGGTTTGGGGGTTGATACAGAAAGTCTTAAAAATGTGTAAACACTAAGTTAGAATTACATATTCAATAAATCACCTCTATTAAAAAGCACAAAATAATAAGAAATAAAAACTAGGCAAGGAGATTTATCATGTTACAATCATCATGCACTAGAATTTGGTTTAAATCAACCAAAAAGACATGGTCTGAATTTGGTTTAAAATCAACAGGACATGATCTAAGAGAAAATTACGTGGATAACTAATTAGAACTAACAGTAGCGAGTGCTGTAATCATAGAGGTAGATAATGTCCATTATCAGAAAAGCCATTGATTCAGCAGTTTCCACTTCCTCTTCTTGCCCTCCCCAACTCATAGCGGCTGAGTCACGAGTATGAATAGGGTTCTCTGAGAAGTGAGTGGGGGAATGCAATTCAGGGTTTCAATGCAGGGCTGCAAGAAAGAGAGGGTGGGGTGAGAAGAGGTCATCATCTGTGATGCAGAGTTTCTACCGAAACAAGTGTAGAAATGCCTTTATTGGGAATTAATAGCAATATGGGAAGACAGTTCAAAGCCAAAGCCCCAGCAAAACCTACCTTTGCCCTGATCTTGCCTTTGCTTCACCTCCCTCACAAATCAGCAATCACAGGGATAGGATGGAAACAGAGCCCATGTGTTTTAAAAGAAGGAACTATGCAGGCACGCAGGAAGGACAGGATTCCTAGTTGTGGTCTTGCTTTGCTTGGGTCTGATGTCCTCCATTGTTCCTGGTATCTAACATATCACCTCCAACCCCTTTTTGGGGAATTTGAGGCCCTTCCTGGTCTGGCCTGAGTTTAGCTTCATCATGCATAGGCCCCCCACTGCTCTGCAGCTCCACCAAACTGTTCATTCTTCCCTCAGAGCCTGCATTTCACCCCGGACTCTGAATCAACTGCCCTCTACCCCCACCCCATCTATGTATGTCCAAGTCCTGTGTAGTTTTCAAGACCTAACCAGAGCTCCATCCCTTCTAGGAAGCCTTCCGAGATCCTCCTGTGCAAGGTCTTCCTCCTCATGGTGTTCTGAGTCTCAGCACTTCTTGCTAAGTGCTGTAATTACCTGTTCGCCTACCCTACCTGCCCCTACTAGGTGGAGGGCATCTGGAGGACAAAACCATTCAAAAGAACTAAGTCTATTTCTCATTATAAAATGTGATGTATGCTTATTAATTATAAAATAATGAAATAATAAAGGATGGAAAAGAAAAGAACGTATAGATCTGACTGAGAAGGTTGACCCTTTCACACCACTGAGATTATGCATTGAAAAGAATAAGAAAAGAAAACGACTTCATTTGGCATTATTTATGTAAATATTGTATAATATCCTAAAAATTGCTCAGAGACATGGGAAATCAAGACTTAATTTTAGCAAAGGCCATTAGACAGAAACTTTAGTGTATTTACCAAATGTTTCTTTCAAATTAAACAGTTGACACCATCCTACTTTTCAACCAATGATGCTGTAAATGTCTTAAAACAAAATTTGTTCATAAATTCATGGGCTGACCAGGAAAGTCATCCAATCTCATTACATAAAATGAGAAAAATCTAGAAAAAAAAGAGAAAAGAAGATTAATCACCCATAGATCTACCACACAAATATAAGCACTATTAGTTCTTTAGGACATTTTTTTCCAACGCTTTGTATTGTGTTCATGCCTAGGGTTTGGCGTGGAAAAATACACATTTGTCTATTTGTACAATTGTTCATTTTGAACAATTTGTACAATTTTTTATCTTGCTTTTTTTTTTTTTACCACTGATGTTATCAGTATATTTATGCCATTCACTTTATTTGTTCCAAGGGCTTAATAGTAAACAATACGGTGTTATACCATAATTTACTCTATCATCCTCTGATAGTGGAAAATGTACATTTTCTTATTTTAGAGCTGTAAGTGATGCTGGGTCAGATATCTTTGTTTGATGATGACTCCATATTGGGGCTGTTTCCACAGAACTCTTTCCTAGAAGTGTTTCTTCTAGGTAGTGGGTATAAATATTTTTAGGCTCCTGACTTACTGACACCCACGTGGAAAGTATCTTTATGATCCACAACTGGTGTTTAACCCAGTGCCCTAGTCACTCTGTGACTGTTTGATGAGTGGACAAGTGACTGAAACATGACCTCAGGGTTCCTGTTCTTCCAGCTGGGGATCCCTTAATTCACCTCCTCACATCCGGGGGAGTTTGTGCTACTCTCCACAGCATAAGCATATCTACCCCATCCATGTAGTCAGAGCATCTCAGGAAGCAGAGTTTCAGCTCGGTGGGAAGGACCGGGGCTGGAGATTCATGCAAAAACCCATTCTGATGAGAAGGGACCAGTTAAGAATAGCCCTGGGTTGACACACACCCCTCTCCTCCTGCTCACGTGGGAAACCATTTCCCCAGAAGAAGCCAGAACAAGTCACGAATTGAGAGCTGGGACTTATAGCTCAACGATGCTATTCTTGGATATCCTGAGACTCTGTGGTTGTCAGGGACCCTGCGTTGTGCAACGCTCAGCATGACAGCACCACTATGCTTAAAAATTTCCCTCCTCACCCCCAGATTCCATTTCCCCATCCGCCACGGCTGCCTATAAAGAGAGGAGGAGATGGCTCCGGACTCCAGAAGCACGCAGGCCGCAGCGGGTGCCCAGTCCCTCGTTGGCTCTCCGGACACTGAAGCCCACATTCCATCATCTGCTCAGCACCATGAAGGTCCCCAAGGCTGCCATTGCTGTCCTCCTCTGCACCATGGCTCTCTGCAACCAGGTCTTCTCTGCACCATGTGAGTCCGTGTTGTTGTTGTGAGTGTCCCCACTCTGGCCATGGTTAGACCACATCTATCTTTTCTTGTGGCTAGGAAAAAAGAGAGAGCTTCTTAAAGGGCTACACAATCTCTTGGTCTTCAAGACTTTTATTTTCTTCTTTGTAAGGGGTCTTATCTCTCTTAGTCCCCAGATCTGAGAGTTGGGGTGGGGGTAGCGGAGTCACTATGCCCTGTACAGACAGGAAGCAGGGTCCTAAATGGATGCGTGTGCAAGAGGCAGAGTCCAGGTCTAGCCACTTCCTAGAGGTCATTCATTCACCAGCTCACCTTCGGTCTCCCCAGGAGCTCTGTCACTTGGATATCTTATGAGAGATGTCCAAAGCTTCTCTTTTGCTGGGGTATGACTTCTTGAACCAGACAAAATTCCCTGAAGCGGGAATAGATATGCACAGTCTGCATAGATATCTGTATCACACAGAGCAAGAAGAGCCCACAGTGAAGAGTCAAAGAGAAAGAAGAATGTAAGACAGAAACAAAGGCAGAGACAGGGACACTTCTGGGCAAATGCCCAAACTCCTTCCAGTGACCGGGTCTCCCAGCCCCCACCCTGAGCACGGCTGTCTTCCTCACCCTCTCAGGGATCAGATGTTGGCTGGCCTTTTCTTGTGAACTATGATTCAGGCTCACTCTGTCCCTTCCTCTACAGTTGGTGCTGACACCCCAACCGCCTGCTGCTTCTCCTACATCAACCGGCAGATTCCACGCAAATTCATAGGTGATTACTTTGAGACCAGCAGCCAGTGCTCCAAGCCAGGTGTCATGTAAGTGCCTACAGTCTTCTTGCCCACCTTTGGGGAGGCAGGGAGGCTCTGAGCAGGGGGCAACCAGGCACAGACAGGCCAGAAAAGCCATCCTGGAAAGGTCCAGCCTCCTGGGGCCTATCAAGTCTGCAGGACCCAGGTCTCCAAGGTGTGACCTGTCTTGGGGGTGAGGGGGGGCATGTTACAGAGTCAGAGAGGACTGCCCAGCCTAGAGGGAAGGACGGGGAGAAGGTAGCACAGGATCCTCCGAGAGGTCCCCTTGAGTCAGTGAGAGAAGTTCTCCAGACTGAGATAGGAGCAGACCCCTGGGAAAGTGGGCAGCCCTGAGCTGCCCAGGACAGGGAGAAGGAGGGAGGGGCCACAGGACTCCCCTGCTGGATTCCCCAGCATTTAATCCTTCCACCCCTCTCCACAGCTTCCAAACCAAGAGAGGCCGGCAGGTCTGTGCTGACCCCAGTGAGGCCTGGGTCCAGGAATACATCACTGACCTGGAGCTGAATGCCTGAGTGGCCTGGAAGCTGCGAGGGAAACAGTGACTCCAGCAGGCCCAGTGGGGAGCAGGGACCTGACCTCAGAAACATCCCCATCACCTCCACTGCTACCTCTCCTATGGGCTGGCTGTTACCAGACAGCCATACCTGGGGACTCTTCTTAACTTAAATGCTAATTTATTTATATATTTAATTTTCTAAATTATTTTCAATGTCATACTGTGTTTGTGACTGCTCTGAGATATCCCAGGGCACTGTCCTCACCACCCATCCCCTCCCCTTCACTCACACTGTGACTGGTGACAACTGAATGGCTGTCAGCAGCTGTTCTAGCAGACACTCAAGCTGCCAGACTGACAAACATATATTGAATGCTTTTGTTCAGTGCTCTGTTCAGCCCAGTGAAATAATAAAGATGCTCTTTTTAAAAGTAAACTGGCATTGAGTTTGGTTTTGTTTTTTCTGGCAAATCACTGGCGAAGAGAAATAATAGGCAAAGAATAGGAAGATTGAAATGGGGGCAAGTTGGGAGAGATGGAAGTCGGGGCTACCACAGAGCTGCTCCACTTTACACTGGAGGCACAGTTCTGGAGCATCGAAACTATGAATATCTTACATGTCAAATTATAATGTACTTGCTCTGGGGAAATTCTCTACCTGAATGGATACCATTAAGCAGAGTATTCTGTAGTACCTATTTATGATAGACCAAGCTTTCTTAATAATAATCGCTAACATTTTTAAGGCTTGTGCTAGGCTGAGTGTTTTCTATGAATTTTCATTTAATCCTACCAGTGCAATAGTACAGCTTATGTACTATTAATATCCCCATTTGAAAGAAAAGTAAACCGGATTCAGAAAAGTTAAGCAACTTGGAAGATCACGCAGCATGAAAATTGTAAATTGACTTTTGCAAACTAGACTTTTATTTAACTACAGACTATGCTCTTACCCACTGACCAAGTTATTTCCCAAAACGTGATCTACCTATACCCAAATCACAAGCAATGATTGTTTAAGCCACTCATATAGCATCTTTAGGTTTGGGCCCAGGAATTGATGTTTTTACCAAGCTCATCAGGTGTTGCACAAGCATGTTTATGGCTGAGAACCACTGAACTAGTCAATAGGATTCGCCACTCTCTTCCAAACGTGGTATGTATCTGTGTATGGTGACAGGTGTACTGTACATTATTTCTCTAGAATCCATGCTCCACAAAATAAATGGCTAATGTTAGAGAAGGAAAAGACAACCAGCCTCTATGAGGAGAAGAATTCTGTTTCTAGGTTTACTATGAAAGGTAAGTCATTTAATAGATGAATTGCCTGAGTTATAATTATAAGTACAGGAAATGTGCACTGAATGATATAGTTTGGATATGTCATCCCCTCAAAGCCCTTGTTGAAATCTGATCCCCGATGTGGCAGTGTTGGGAGCTTTTTGGGTCATGGGGTATGGATCCCTCATGAATAGATAAATGCCCTGGGGGAGTGGGTAGTGAGTGAGTTCTTGCTGTATTAGTTCCTGTGAGAGCTTATTGTTAAAAGGAGCCTGGTACCTCCCCTCCCTCTCTCTCTCTTGCTTCCTCTCACCATGTGATCTCCTTGCACTCGCTGGATTCCCTGCTTGTTTTCCTCCATGAGTAGAAGCAGCCTGAGGCCTGCGCCAAACGCAGCTGTCCCAGAATCATAAGCCAAATAAACCTCTTTTCTTTATAAACTACCTAGTCTCATGTATTCTGTTATAGCAACACAAAAATGGACTAATACACTGAGCTAGGGTCCTTTCTGCAGAAGGAGACAGTCAAAAGACTTGTGTGAAAACCAAATGTGTATTGTTTTTGAGCCATGATTATTTCATCTTGTTTAAAATAATCTAATTTTTGTATCAAAAATTGTTTAAAATCATACTGATCAAACTCTTTAAAGTGCAATTAAACACCATTATTTAGCAAATATTAAAAAGCACATACTATTTGACTTGCATCTATTTGACCGGATCCTATTTCTAGGAATTTAATTTATGGACACACCACCAAAAGACAGGAATATGAATAGGCACAAGAATATTCTTTGCAGCGTGGCTGGTAAAAAGCACACAAATAGAAACAATCATCAGCAGGAAATTAAATTAGTAGAGGATTAAGATGCCCATCAATGGAATATTCTGCAGTCAGTAAAAAGGGTAATTCACATCTATATCTATGGAAAGTGCCCATAATGTTATCAGCAAGAGTTACATCTATTTACAACTAGTATATGTGTATATACTCTACATATATGCTACAGAACTTTATGTATAGACTATTAGTTTTGTTTTTATTTTTAAAAGCCATCTATACATATGCAAATTTTGAAAAGATACACATTAAATAGCTAACTGTAGGTTCTTAGAGAAAATGGGAATTTTTTAGGAATAAGTATTGTTCCTTTTTCTTTTGTGCACTTTTTAAATTTGATCTATTTTTCATTGAGCTTGTATTGCTTACCTGTCTGGTCCCCAGCTACCCTAACCGACCCTTTGAGGATGATATTCCATCTGTTGGAACCACTTTCTGGCCAGGATTCTGCGTTGGCACAGAGAGGACAGAGCTCAGCAGGCTTGCAGAGCTTTGAGGCCATGATGGCTTTTGTATACTGAAAGCAGAGCAACAAACAAGTCCTTTCAACCAAGGCCTTCACATCACACACACGCTCATACGAAGCTTCTCCCATGCGACACTTTACAATCCTCTTCCATTACAGGGGGCCCCATTCCCCTACACCATTCCCACCTACACCTGTGATAAGCGTGAAGATACTCTCAGGAGAACAGAAGAGCAGCCTTTGTCCTAAGTGAAGATGTCACCATTTCTTTCTTTCTTTTTTTTTTTGGTGGCTGGCCGGTACAGTGATCTGAACTCTTGACCTTGGTGTTATAACACCATGCTCTGACCCACTGAGCTAACCAGCCAGCTCTGCCATTTCTTCTTTATTGGCTTTTGGCATCTCGGGTCATAAAAAAACCTGCCTGTTTGCAGTGAACTGTTTCTCAAAGTCCAGCAGCACAAATCTAAATGAGAAGCTTAACCATGCTCCATATCCCCTAAATACAAGTGAACCAACATAGTACCTAGGACAGAAACCTCTGTTAGGGAAAAGGGAGAATGGGAATTGCATTGTTAATCAGTTCCTAGAGCCTTTCAGAATCTGAGACTCAGTTGAGACCCTGGACAGCCCCTCTGGCAGTTCCTAGCTCTCCTCTCTGGGGGTGTCCTCCATGGACACATCTGAGCTGTGCACTGCGGAGGATCTGCTTTCTGGGGGCTCTCTACTTCCTGTCTGTGTGAGTTAGGAACCTGAGGTTTGTCTTAGGTGTTAAGCAATCAACGGCTGCTTTGGGCCAGTCTCGTGGTTTCTTTGGCAATGTAACTCCCTTCTAATGACAGTAGACTTCTGGTCTATTAGCTTCTGATCAGTTCTGCAAGCTAGATAACCAAAAGCAAAGTGATTGTCCAGTTATACATTTTGCATTTTAACAGGGGTTGGGAATGTGCACCTCCCAGCACAGACCTCAATACTGTAGTCGGCCCCACTGCCTAGCCCCCTGTGAGAGACTGCGGCCTCCTTTCTGGACCCTGCAGAGATGTGGGGCCACATGTGGAGGTGATGAATATTCAACCCTTGGCCCGAAGCCACATCCTCTCTGCTCCTGCATGGAGAGCTGAT
The DNA here is from genome assembly GCF_000696425.1 of Galeopterus variegatus. NCBI lineage: Eukaryota > Metazoa > Chordata > Mammalia > Dermoptera > Cynocephalidae > Galeopterus > Galeopterus variegatus. The sequence goes on from NW_007726483.1 coordinate 581,410, forward strand.
TGTCTGCTTTAAGTAAGGAAGATAAATAGTCATAGAAAAGGGTGAGGAGGGGCAGCTGACTATAGTTAGGGCTGCAGTTGGACCCAGGTTTATCTACTGTTAAGTCTCTCATCTCCCTGTCTCTGCTCATATTAACTTTATCTTAGAGTAGAAAATTCTGCTTTTACATCCCTTTGAGACTCCAGATTACTGGGATGTCAATCAGTAAGCTGAAAAGGGCTTTCTTAGCAAAGCTGAATTTTTCCTTTTCCAATTTCAGATAAGCCCATGTCAAAGTAGCTTAAACTTTTTCTTCAAAGACTTTGCTAATAGGGCCGGCCCGGTGGCGCACTGCTACAGTGCGCCGCTTGGGAGCACGGCGGCGCTCCTGCCAAGGGTTTGGATCCTACATACAGACCGGTTCCCGCTCACTGGCTGAGCAAGGTGTGGCCGCAACGCCGAGGGTTGCGATCCGTTGCCAGACATGAAAAAAGACAAAAAGGAAAAAAAAAAAAAAGACTTTGCTAATAAAATCAAGAAGTAGCTATTTTCCTATCAAATGTCATAATGCTGCAGGCTTAGTATTTGGCCCAGCGCCTTAATACAAGATATGGTAGACCACAGTTCAACCGGCAGCTGCAATACCTTGTAATGGGTGCCTGGACAGCAGCCCCCTTCCGCCCTTTAGGGTGTAGGGCCTAGCTAGCAATCTGTGTTTTAGCAAGGCTCTAGGTAATTCTGATGCACACCAAAGTTTAAAAACTACTTCCACTTAACCAAGTCCTCACCAAATTCCCTCCCATTTTTCAGTTCAGCCAATTCCACACTTCAGTCAGGGCCTGTGACTTTCAACAAACCCTGCACCTCTGTTCATATACAGATCTCTGTATTTCTCAGGATGCTGGTGGTTTCCAGGAGTTAAACAAACAAGCAAACCTAACTCAAAGAGGCTAGAATAAGTGAACCTTGTGGCTCCAGGACTGTGGGGCTCGGAGGTGGCCCTGGCTCCAGGTGAGGCTGGGTGCAGCAGCCCTCAGCATCCCACACATCCTGCTGCTTCAGTTTCTGGTCTCCCTCCCATGGGACATTCCCAGGGAGACTGTGGTACCTGCCCATGTTACATGAACCTTTGTTCATTTTTTGAAGGGAAGAGTGAGTCTGTGTCCCCATTGGAAAAAAAAAAATTACTAGGTTCTTTCGGATTTGACTGACTTAGGAACTCAATTCCTAATCAGTCACTGTGGTTCTGGGGATGAGTTTCATTGATTTGCTTAAGTTAATCAAGGCACATACCTGAATCTGTGGGTTGGATGAATTTCACATCAACATAAAGTCTGGGAATTATGGGGAAGAATGATTTTCCAAAGGAAATGTGTGCTTCTGGTATCAGGAAAAATGTCAGATGCTGGTCCAGAAAAACATGTTTTAACTATAATATGTTTGTCTTATTTCTATTTTTTTTTTTATTAATGTATGAAGAGCACTAGCACTTCGTATATGCAGAACATTTCTTCTCCTTTGCTCCCTGGATTAGAAACCATTGGTCTTCCACCTTCCTGAATTATTTTATTTTTGAGAAGGTGCTGACATGTATTTCCTGTTGCCCTAAAAATGACTATTGCCCCTATTTGAGGATAAAGAGACGTTAAGCTCTTTGTGGTATCGGGGTAACCACCAGAAAATGGGGCCACATACCACTCTAGAACATGCTAAGAGAAGCAGAACTGGCCCTGCCACAAGCATCAGCCACCCTCCTTCAGATAAGCAGAAAGCTGGGGTGGGGGGATGAGAGAACCCTCAGAACAATGAATCAGCAGTAGAGATTGCCCATACTAAGGAAGAGAGGGGAGTCCTTTAATAATGGAGGGACAAAGGGGTGGACAAGAGGGGACACCTCCTACCTGCAGCTTCTATTTCCCTTCTTTCCTGGAAACACCATCCACACACACAAAAAAACCATTATGTGAGGTTGGTCATATTCCCAGACACTGATTAAAATAAGCCAATTTGCAACTTTGGGTTTTCAAACTTATCGTTATAACACAAGCATTTCTCATGTCATTGCATTGTTTGTAAAGGCTGCCTAATAGCCAATCAAGTGAAGGTATCATTTTCTTAGCCACTTCCATATCATAGGTGACTTAAATTGGGTCTAATTTTAAATTGCTGTAAATACGCTGAAGACCAATTGTTCTTATGCATAAACTTTTTTTCCATATTTGAATTTACTTATATAGGAAACGATTCCTAGACATAGAATTTCTTGGTCAAAGACTAAGAACATTTTAAAGTTCCTTATGTGTATTAGCACCCATATTGAACACAGCATGCTTATATGTCCTTTGCTGGGTGCACGCTGGGGGCCCTTGAAGAAGCTCTCTTGAATAAGTGAGCTCTGAAAGCCCAGCTGTCCTCTCGTCGCTTTATAGCCCAGGCTTCGCTAACACAGCTTTGCCCACCTGGGTGGGATTTAAGTTGGGTTGTGCTGCTCAGGACTCCTGGCCTCATTGCATATGTCACCTCTATGCTATGAGAACAGCTGTAGAATAACATAAAAGTTTCTGCTGGGGGAAACTATGACTACAGAGCTCTAGTGAGAAGGAACCAGCTAAGTGTGGTCCCGGGATGACACCAATATCTCACCTTCTCTCGCTGTGGAAACCACTTCCCCATCAACAGCCCCAAGTCAAGTGAGCACTTGAACCATTCTTGCAAATACCCTGAGCCCTGTGGTTACCCAAGACCCCCTTTGCATGTACAAGTCAACAACACACCACTGTGCTTAAAGACTTCCTCTCTCATCAACCCAGTTTCCGTCTCCCCATGGCCCAGGGCTTTGCCATAACGAGCAGGGGACCCAGCTTGGACCCCAGACAGAGGCTGGCAACAGCGAGTGCCCAAGCCCCATCTCGTCCTGCGCACACTCCTGGGCCCTCACTGTCTCCTCACTTGCAGTGGCCCTCTGTTCCTGGGCTCCCGCCCCCCAGGTCTGTCCTCCCTCTGCCTTGTGCTGTTGTCTCCCCACTCTCTGGCTGGGGTCAGACCACACACCAAAGTCCCAAGGACAGAGCTACCCAAGTGAAACAGAACCTACCAAGGGGTTTTCAAAATGCCCCGGGCTATCTGTTCAGGGGGCTTTCCCCCTACAAGAATTTTAACTTTCTATTCTATGTACCTTGAAGGTAGGGTAGGGCTTTGGCCTATTTGGGGAAGGGGTAAATTGTGTAGGTTTCCAACAAGGGGCAGAATCTAGCTACAATTGCTTCCCAGTGGTCAGCCACATTATAAACTCACCTCAGTCCCTCCTCACAGGTGATTTAGAAAGATGGTCTCCTGCAGGAAAAATCTCCTCTTAGACCCCTTATTAAGTTCCCCCAATAGAGCTGGAAGGAGAGGTAGCCTATCCAATTAGCTGCGTTCCCTGCAGAGGGAGATAGAGACCAAACCTAAGATTAAAGCAGAAATAGAAATAGAGGGAACACGTTGGTGAAACAAGAAATCTCCCACTTCCTCCCAGTTCTCATCCCCACATCCTGACTCCTGAGCAGAGCTATGTCCACCTACCTTCTGATGTTATCGCTGGGCAGAAGGAGCTGGCTCACTGCCCCAGTGAATAGTGACTCAGGCCTGTGCCGCCCCTCCCCTCAGACTCGGCCCAGGCCCCCAGGCATATGCTGGGGTTTTTTTGTGACTCCCAGGTGACCCAGAGCAAAATGGTAGATGGCTATTATGAGACCAACAGCTAGTGCCAGGTCAGGGCTGCTCTTCCGCCCATCTCTGGGGAGAGGCAGGACACGTAGGGACAGAGCCAGCAGGACATGGAGTAGGGAGCAGCCTGCAAGGGCACTAGAAGGTGGATGAGGGCCATTCCAGGGAGCCCAATGCTTTGAGGTGGTGAGCTGTCTGGTGGCAGGACACAGGGAGAGGCCAGGGAGTATTTTCTGGCCTGGTCTGGGGACCACAGGGAGCCAGGGAGGAGCTCCCCCTAACAGAGGGAAGTGAAAGGTGGAGGAGACAGCCAAGAGACCCTAAATCATTCTGGAAAGGTCTAGGGATCTGAAGATGGGGAAATAGTCCTGAGAAAGTGGACAGACCCTGAGCTTCCCAAGACAGAGAGGGAGAGATAGCGTGGAACCAGGAATTGCCTGCTTAATCCTCAAGTTGTGTAACTCTGTCTCTCTTCACAGCTTCTAAACTTAAGAGGCCAGCAAGTCTGTGCCAACCCCACCAAGCTCTGGTGCCAAATGCATCGTTGACCTTAGAACTGAATCCTTAGTGACCCAGAAGAAACAAATAACTTCTATGGGAAGATGAAGACACAGGGACCTGGGCCCCAGGAAGATTTCTTCAACTGGTGGCCAAGCAACTATACTCTGGGACTTTTCTTAACATAGCTTTTAATTTATTGAGACTAATTTTTGTAGTATTTCCATGTGTTCTTGATTTCTTGATGGAGCGATCCCACAACACTGTGCACACCACCTCTCTCAGCCCCTCCAGCCACACAGTGGTTGACACATACTCAGGGTATAGGTGAGTGGTTATGTTCAGCTTTTTCCAAAAAGGACATTGTTCCAAAACCATCAACCAACAAATATTTATAGAATGTTATTTACCATTTCAGTGTTCAGCTGTGTGAAATAATGAATTTTTTTTTAGTAAACTAGTCTTCAAGCTTTGCTGATTCTATTAGCTTTTTTTTTTTTTTTCTTTTGTGACGTGGTCAGAATCTCTGGTTGGAAAAATAGTGGGGGAAAAGAGTAGGAAAATCTGAAGAGAGGAAGTCAGCAGAAAGGAAATGGCAATAATGCCTGTATCTACATATTCCTTAAAGTTAAAGATAAAACATTATTTTATAAAACAATGGTTATTTTATAAAACATTATGTACCTAGTGTATAATGTATATGCACGAGATAAATTCATCCTTGAGATAAATTCACGCATTTAATGTTTTCTTTCACAAGCCAAGCTTTCTTAAGAATTATTCATTATCCTTTAAATCTTAACAATTTCATCAAGAACTAAGTATTATTAATACCCCCATTTAATAGAAGAGGAAATGTTGACACAAAGAGTTAAAACAATTTGCCCATGGTCATGTAGCTAATTAATAGAGTGACTAAGATATAAACCTGTGCTAGTGTTTCTTGAGCATCTCAGAACCACCCAGGATAGTTGTTTAAAATGTTTGTGATACAATTTCTTGGGTTTGGAACTGGGAATCCAGATTTTTACAAATCCCCAAGTGATTTACATGCAGACTAAAGGCCAAAAACTACTGAGTTAGTTAATAAAGATTTAGCCACTCTTTATTTTAATAAGATGCATATGGAAATAGACACCTCACCTGCATATTATTTCCCTAGAATCCATGCTCCACAAAATCAGTGGCTAACATTAGAGATGGAATAGAGGCAACAAGACTTCTGTTGTGAATGCTGAATTATTTATTAGACTGATTACCTAGATTGGGGTTAGCAAACTGTATTAGTCCATTTCCATTGTATATAACAGAATTCATGGAACTGGGAACTTTGTAAGAGAACAGAATTTATTGCTTACAGTTTCAAAGGCTGGGAAGTCCAAAGTCCAGGGAACACATCTGGTGAAGGTTTTCTTTGGCGGTGGCTTTACAGTAATGCAGGGTTCTGACATGGCAGAAAATGGCAGAGCAGAGAGAGAGAGAGACTCTTCATGTGCTCTCCTTTTAAAGCCTTCTGAACTACGCCCCTGACCACCATTATTAATCCATTTGCTATGGCATGGTCCTACAATCTAATCACTTCTTTAAGTCTCCACCTTTCAATTACCATAATAGGACTTTCCACCCTTTTAACACTGTCACAGTGGGGATCAAGCCTCCAACACATTAGACTTTAGGAGAACACAATTCAATCCATAATACAAACTATGGTTCTCAGAACAAATCCAGCATGTTGCCTATTTTGTAAATAAAGTTTTGTTGAAACACAGCCACAGACATTCTTTTACATGCTGTCTATGGCTGCTTTCCCACTTCAATGGTAGAACTGAGTAGTTTTAACAGACACCATATGGCCTGCAAAGCCAAAAGTATTTACTATCTGGCCCCTTATGGGAAAAGTTTGCTGACCCCTGGCCTACACCATGTTTTTAAGTATAAGAAGGTTAGACTGAGCCAGGGTCCCTGCCATAAAATGCAAAAGGGAGAAATTCAACATAGTTGTGAGAAATGCAAAATGTATTGATTTTTTTAATAAGCCCTACTTATTTGTTTTAAACAATCTATTTTTTAGTATCAAACAGTGAAATTTTGGTAGTCAGTGTTTTTGAAGAGCAATGACATAGTTTCTAGCAAATTGAAAAATGTACACGCTCTTCAGTCTCACTATCTTATTTCTAGGAATGTATTTTGGGAAACACTATCCAAAGACACAGAGGTGTAGGCATATGACGTTCTTTGCAGCTCTGTTTTTAAAAACTACCAAACAGAAACAAATTCTTCAAAAAGCAAAACAGGTTAAAACATCACGGTGTAGCCACTTAATAACTATGAAATCGCTGAAAAGAACGAAGCAGATGCAGATGTACTGAGATGAAAGGTACCTGTGGTATTAATGTAAAACTGTGTATGTGGAATATACGTTCCATATGTGTATCTCTAACTACACAATACCTATATTACCACATACCTATCGCAGAACTACATATAATAATATTTTGCTTTGGCAAAAGCTGCATATATTTACATAAACATAAGAAGAACATTTGATGTGATAATCCCAATCTGCTAAGTATGATTTCCTCTGACAAATATGATTTTTAAGAAATGGAGAGCTCCACTTTTCATTTTCCCTCCTTTGTCCTTTGATTTTCATAAGTACGAGCATGTGATTTTTAATTCAAAAGACAAGTGGGGGGGTTTACCCTAAAAACTGGTCCCTTCTTAGTTCTCCCTGTTCTCATCTCTCCCTCCCCCAGTCCACTCCCAGCTGTGGTGTGTGGTATTCCAGATACTTTGAACCACTTGCTCCAACCTGGATCCCTCATTGAGGGATGAGCCTTTTAGATTTCGGTCTGGCTCATAGGACTTCAGGAACGTTTATTGATGTCATATTACCCATTGCATCAAGAGATTGAGGCAACAAACATACCCTGTCTAGCTCCAAGGGGTAACTCGGGATTATTTCTCTCACTCTTTTTCACCACACACACACACACACACACACACACACACTGGAGAGTGCACTGCTTGGGAGCGCGGCGGCGCTCCTGCGGAGGGTTCAGATCCCATGTGGAGACCAGTTCCCGCTCACTGGCTGAGTGCGGTGCAGGCACAACACCGAGGGTTGCAATCCCGTTGCCGGTCCCCGGTACGGGCACGACACTGAGGGTTGCGATTCCATTACCGGTCAGTAAAAAAGACAAAAAAAGGAAAAAAAAAATCCTTTTACAACCAATAAAATAATTTGGGAAGATACAAGATGGCAACAGGGCCTATTATTACTGCATCATAACTGTAAAAATGGAGTAGAATATTGAATAAAGTAAGGACATCCCTAAGACACTGACACTTAAGGTAACAATCCAGATTTAATTTTTTTTTTTTTTGGCGTCTGGTTAGTACCACAATCCCTGAACCTTGGTGTTATAGCATCACGCTCTAACCAACTGAGCTAACCAGCTGCTGTGGATTGAATGTCCCCGCCAAACTCATTGAAGCTTAAATTGTGTCCCTCACAGTTCCAGGTATTGGAAACTTGGTCCCCGCTGTGACAGAGTTAAGAGAGTGGGAAATCCTATTATGATCATTGAAAGGTGGAGTCTGGAAGAGGTGATTAGATTGTAGGACCATACTGTAATGAATGGATTAATAGTGGTGGTCAGAGGCATGGTTCTGAGGGCTTTAAAAGGAGAGCAAGTGAGAATCTCTCTCTCTCTCTCTCTCTCTCTCTCTCTCTCTGCCATTTCTGCTATGTGAGACCCCTGGGTCACTGTCGCCACCACCAAAGCCTCCACCAGCTGTGTTCCCTGGACTTTGGACTTCCTAGCCTCTGAAACTATAAGCAATAAATACTGTTTCCTTATAAATTACCCAGTTCCAGGTATTTTATTATAAGCAACAGAAAAGACTAATATACCAATCAGTCCTCTGAGAGTCCAGATTGGACCCCCAATTTGAGGAAGAAAATATACGGTGTGATATAAGTCACAGACAAGTGATTAGTGGTCTTCACATATAAAGACAAAATTAGTATAAGAAAGCTAGACACTCTTGGTAGATACTTGTTTGGTCCTCGGGTCTTTCTCTTTTGTCCTTAAATGATATTTTAGAAAATTATCCCCTTTTATAGTTTGTGTGGTTTTAAGCCCATCAACATTGCTTGTTAGAAACATTGATCAGCTCAGATAAATCAGTGAATCCATTTCCCCAGGCACAAAAATTGGTTAAGATAGTGGTTGGCAAACTTGCTCTGTAAAGGGCCAAATAGTAAAAATTTTAGATTTTGCAGGTCATACGGTCTCTGTCACAACTATTCAGCTCAGATGTTGTAGCATGAAAATAGTCTTAGACACTGATCAGCACGGGAGTTTTGACCTGCTCCGTTTCCGACCTGGGCCGGTTCACCCCTCCTTAGGCAACCTGGTGGTCCCCCGCTCCCGGGAGGTCACCATATTGATGCCGAACTTAGTGCGGACACCCGATCGGCATAGCGCACTACAGCCCAGAACTCCTGGGCTCAAGCGATCCTCCAGCCTCAGCCTCCCGAGTAGCTGGGACTACAGGCCCGCGCCACCGCGCCCGGCGAGCCTTAGACACTATGTAAACAAATGAACCTGGCTGTGTTTCAATAAAACACAGGTATTTTTATGGACACTAAAATTTGAACTTTATGCGATTTTCATGTGTCTCAAAATCTTCTTCTTTTGATTGTTGTCAGTCATTTAAAAATGTAAGCATTTCTTAGCTTGCAGGCCATACAAAAACAGGTGCTAGGTCAAATTTGGCCTGCAGGCCATAGTTTGCTTACCCCTGGATTAAGAGATGGGATCCTAAATGCAAATTAAAACCATAGTAGCCAGTTAAAATGACAACCATCAAGATAGAAAATAACAAATACTGGGGAGGGTGCGGAGAAAAGGGGATCCTCCCACATTGCTGGTGGGAATGTAAATTGGTACAGCCATTGTGGAAAACTGTATGGAGGTTCCTCAGAGAACTAAAAATAGATCTACCTTATGACACAGCTGTCCCACTACGGGGTATACACCCAAAGCGAATGAAATCAATATATCAAAGACACCCAACACTCCCACATTCATCACAATGCTATTCACAACAGCCAAGAAATGGAATCAACCTAAATGCTCATCAATGGATGAATGGATGAAAAAAAAAAAAAAAACTGTGGTGTATTTACACAATGGAATACTATTTGGCTATAAAGAGAAATGAAATCCTATCATTTGCAGCAACATGGACGGAACTAGAAACCATCATGTTAAGTGAAGTAAGTCAGGCACAGAAAGACATACACTATATGATATCACCCATATGTGGAATTAAAAAAAAAAGTGGTTCTTTTAGAAGTAGAGAGTAGAATAATGGTTACCAGAGGCCAGCAGGGGTTCGGGGTGGGGGGTGGTGGAAGGAGAAGGAGTGGGTTAGTGGATACAAAACTATGCTATCTGCGCTACGTGAATCATTGTGCAGTGTATGCATGTATTGAAACAGCATACTTTACCCCACAAATATCAAATATATACAAATAAATGTTTAAATAAAAAACAAAATAAATTTTGTAAAAAAGAGACGGCTCCTAACCTAAGCCAGACCAGTAAAAGTGGACCTAGGGGTCTTGGCTCAAGACATGAGAATAGAGACATTCTCTTCTCTAGTGGACAGAGACAATGATCCACATTGCTTCTGGAAGCTGTCCTACCGAGAGAGTAACTAGTCCTAGAATGAAGCTCTCAAATAGGAGAGAGGGCAGAAATTTAGAAAGAAACATGGTTTATGGTGATACTTAAGGACAATCAGATCAAGTTTTGTCTGAAACTATTTCTACTTCCTGAAGCTTCAGTTATGTAGGCTGACAAGTTCCCTTTATCATTTAGGTTGGATTGAGTCAGTTTTTCTGGTACTGTGACTCAAAACATCCCTAACTAATAAAGACTGCAATGTCATAAGTAATAGACCCAAAAAAGTGGAATTAGCTGAGGGCAGGAGATAAGGTTAAGGTCAATGAGGACACCTCCAGTTAGCAAAATAGCCAGTTACCTGCTGGTCTGTTATGTATTCTAAGGCCATCTACCTACCAAGGTTTCATCAAAAAGGAAAATTCAGAGTGTTGGAAACTGACTACTTCTTGCATCAATCAGGAAGGCCCATTAAGAAAGAGATGAACTTACTCTGAAATTGACTCATCTGATAGCATAGAAGGAAAAAAACCAAAAAAACTCCACCAGCTTTCTTAAGAGAGATTCTTTCTGCTTGCTGTCTGCAAACCAAGCTGATTGAGAATGCCGTAATCCAGAGCTTGCAGGATTAGGAAAGCCGAGTTTTCCACTCCCTGCTAATGTTAATATAAGCAAAAATGAGAAGGCAAGAGACTAGGAAGGACATAAAAGTTGGGTCTAGAAGCAGCCTCATCCACTTCCTTCTCAGATCTCTCCTTTTAAATATTCATGTTGTTGATAAAACGAATGTATTAGACAGGGTTATAGGTATCGATGTAAATATAGATATTTATTATGGGAATTGGCTCACACAATTATGGAGGCCAAGATGTCCCATGATCTGCCACCTGCAAGTTACAGAACCAGGAAAGCTGGTGCTGTGACTCAGTCCATAGTCTGAGCCCAAGGCCTGGCAACAAGAAAAGTTGACTGTGTAAGTCTTGATTCAAGTCCAAAGCCTACGAAGGAGAACTGGAGTGGGAGGTGATTGTGCAGGTCCCTGTGTGAGTCTGAAGACCTGAGAACCAGGAGCACCAATGTCCAAGGACAGGAGAAGATGGATGCCCCAGCTCAAACAGAGAGAGTGGATTCACCCTTCCTCCTCCTTTTTGTTCTATTTGAGTCCTCAGTGGATTGGGTGATGCCCACACACATTGCTAAGGGTGGATCTTCTTTACTCCGTCTACTAAGTCAAATGCTAATTTCTTCCAGAAACATCTCACAGACACACCCAGAAACAATGTTTTACCAGCTTTGTGGGCATCCTTCAGCCCAGTCAAGTTGACACATAAAATTAACCATCCCAATGAACAACTGTGCTCTTTGTGAAGTGCAGCTGGGATGCATAAGAGTCAGGGAACTAATTATGGTGGAGAAAGAAGGCAATGAAATGGGGGTGGGGGGGTCCAGGAAGTGATGACTAGAGCTCCCAGCCCTGTGCTGGGAGAGATGTTCCAAAACCCAGTTCTAGAACTAGCATTGTATCTGACAGATTAAACATCCAATGGCATTAACCAAAAACATCTAGATCAGAAGCCTTCAAAAATTGGAAAGGAGTTGCATTGCCTCTGAAACCCCAAAGGTGGCCAAAACCAGCCTACAACTGCACCCCAGCAGTGGTTCTCAAACTTTACTGTGTATTAAAGCACCTGGGGAGTTTTAAAATTACTGATGCCAGGGGCCGAGCCTGTGGCGCACTCGTGAGAGAGCGGCGCTGGAAGCGCTGCTGTGCTCCCGCCGCGGGTTCGGATCCTATATAGGGATGACTGGTGCGCTCACAGCGCTCACTGGCTGAGCGCGGTGCGGCCGGTCTCAAAAAGGACAAAAAAAAAAAAAAAAAAAAAAAAAAAAA
>NW_007726483.1:594128-602086 GCF_000696425.1 Galeopterus variegatus
AAAAAAAAAAAAAAAAAAAAAAAAAAAAAAAAAGAATTACTGATGCCAGGCCACACCTAAGTCCAATTAAATTTGTAACTTTGGAGGTGAAGCCATGGCACTGGAATTTTTAAAATCTCCCCCAAGTGATTCCAATGTGAACTCAAGGTTGAGAAGTACCACTCTGCACTTAAGCTAATCCTTAGGCACTTGTCTCCAACAGGAATTAGACACCTCTAAAGAGGTATTCACTCCCAGGAGGGTTGCCAGGTACGATACAGGGTGCCCAGTTGAATTCAAGTTTCAGATAAACAATAAATAATTTCTTGTATAACAATATCCCAAATATCACATGGGGCATACTTATATTTAAAAATTCAGCACTCTTTATTTTTACTTGCTAACTCCGGCCACCCTAGCCCCCAAGTGTTGCCTCCGAGATGGCTGTGAAAAACATTCTTCCTGAAGGCAGAGGGGAGAACAGAGAATCTGACCAAGGCTCTCAGCCAACTGCCAGGCAGAGAATCCTTGCTAGACTGCCACTAATGTAAGCACTTAGCACACAACCCAGCGCTTCACAAGCCCTCACCAAATGTTAGCCAGCATTCTGAGGAAAGCTTCCTTTTATGCAAAGGAACCTATGTGCATAAGTGTGCACCACAGTATGCCTCTCAGTATTAATTTAAATAGAAATGTTCCTAGACTATATCAATTATGATCTGGCTTATAAAACAATGATGTCAGTTTTAACTTCCAAGAAAGTATCTCCAGGGAAACGTCTGGTATGATGTAGTAGTACCCTGTCCCTTTCTTGTGGTTTCTGCCCCTTTTAATATTTCCCTACTCTTCCCCCAGTATTCCTCTCAATCTGTGATTCTAATTAATTGAAAAAACTAAATCAATAGAGTCATCACAAAGAAAATTCTGGTTTAGCTCTTACACAAGTGCCTTCAATATTTTAAAATGCAGTGCTGGGTAAAACCATCCAATAAGCATTTGTCACTTGATGTATATGGTACAAGGTCTGCCAAGAGAGAGCTGATCACGCACGTTGATCCACAGATGGAATGGGAGAAGAGATAAAGGGAAAGGGGCAGGATGGTGGAGAGGATGTCATGAGATGGCTGAGAAAACGTTTATTACATAACACAAGGCAACAATGGAAATACGTTACAAAAATTAAATACGAGACATAAACTATAATTGAAGTTAAGGAGAACCCCAGGCTGGGCATGGCTCTGGGACACATAGAAGAGGTGGCCTCCAGGGTCACAGAATCATTGCTCTGGCTCAGGCACCTGCTCCCCAGTCGAAATACGTTACAAAAATTAAATACGAGACATAAACTATAATTGAAGTTAAGGAGAACCCCAGACTGGGCATGGCTCTGGGACACATAGAAGAGGTGGCCTCCAGGGTCACAGAATCATTGCTCTGGCTCAGGCACCTGCTCCCCAGTCGGCCCATAGATGTAGCACGTCCTTGCAGCTTCCAGGCCACTCAGGAGTTCAGCTCCAGGTCGGTGACATATTCCTGGACCCAGGCCTCACTGGGGTCAGCACAGACCTGCTGGCCTCTCTTGGTTTGGAAGCTGTGGAGAGGGATGGAAGGATTAAACACCGGGGAATCCAGCAGGGGAGTCCTGTGGCCCCTCCAGCCTTCTCTGCCCCAGACATCTCAGGGCCCGTTCACATGCTCACAAAATTTCCCTTTAACTTTGGGGTCCACAGACCTCCCCCAAATGTCTCATATCGGGGAGTCCCTCAGAAAGCCAACCTCCCTGCTGCTATCAGTCCTCCACTGTCTTCCCACTGCCTGCAGCTGGGCCTTTAGGACTCTCTGCAGGCCTCAGACCAGGTCAGAAAACACTGCAGGGGCCTCTCCTGGAGTCCTGCTCCCTGACAGGTCCTAGACAGCTGAGCACTCAGAGGGGGCCTGCCCCAGACCTGCCAGCCTCCCTCCCGGGGGCTGGGCAGAAGGACTGGCCCTTACATGACACCTGGCTTGGAGCACGGACTACCGGTGTCATAATAGTCGTCCACAAACTTGCGTGGAATCTGCCGGGAGATATAGAAGCAGCAGCAGGCAGTAGGGGTGTCGGCACCAACTGTGAGAGACAGGACAGAAAGGTCCCAAGTCATTGTTCAGAAGAAAAGCTGAGCCAGCTGCTCCTGACCCCTTCCCTCAAGAGTCAGGAAGAGCTAGAAGGAGATGGTGCTGCTGAGGGTGGGGACATGGGGACAAAGGAAGCTGGTGTTTCTTCTTTTCCTTAACATTTTTATTTCTGCATCTTTCAGTGTTTCTTTCTCTGTCTTGGTTTTAGGTCTCTATGTCTCTCTATAGGGAAATTAGCTTTCTGAACAAGCTACTTCTTATTCTATCTCTCCTTGGGGAGTTCTGTCTGGAATCCATCAGGAGACCCAAGGCCACACGCGGAAAGCCAACTGGACCCAGATTCTACCTCTTGTCAAAATTCCAGTTGGAACTTCATTTTCTCATCCATAGATTGGAGCTCACTCCTCCTCCGTCACCCAGAGGAGAACAGAATTGCTAAAACTCCTTAGGAAGGAAGAGTCTCCTCAGGAAATCATCTCTGAAGTATCTCTGAAGTTCTCTACTTGGAGGGCCTGGGGGCAGAGGACCTCGGTGAAGAGCAGGACAGCGAGGGCAGTCACCGGGAACTGCATGATGCTGGGCCGCAGAGTGGGAGCTGTAGTGGTGGCCCAGGAGAAGGGACTTGAGGGCTTGCAGCGGCCGCCTCCTGCTGGCATCTGAGCTATCTCTTTTTTTTAATAGGCAACCTCAGGGCATTAGAAGACGGGAACTTGAGGAGACTGAGGGGGAAATTTTTCATCATGGTGTTGGTGTAATGCTGTACATTGCATAAACGAGTAGAGCTCTGGTTCACCACAAGTGCTCAGGCTATTTGCAAGAATGGTTCAGCTGCTTACTTGATGGGGAAATGGTTTCCACAGCGAGAGGAGGTGAGATGCTGGTGTCATCCTGAGCCCAGATTAGCTGTTTCCTTCTCACAAGGGCAGATCTGTCGATAAAGCATTTCTTCTGCAGAGCTGAAACTTCTAATATCCTTCCCAGTCATTCCAACGGCATAGATGTGCCACAGATAAGAACACCATGGAGTCTTGAGAAGCACAGCCCAAGCCAAGACCGCACCCTTGATGGAGACAGCAGAATTGGGGAAGCCTCAGCTACTGGAGGGGCAAGGCCAAGGTTGGCCTTTCAGACACTGGCCTACCCACCAGACATTCATTGAACTTCTGCAATAGGCCAGTCCCTGGGTTCGCCGGGTTAACTGGAAGTTAATAGGAATGATGAGCCTTAATGTGTCATTATCCCTTGATCAGCAAAGCACTCCAGGAGGGATCTATCCTATGGATATAAACACAAAGATAAGAAAGTTGTATGTGCAATGACGTTTGTCACAGCTTATTTGTAGCAATTAAAAGATGGTCTACAATTAAATGAATTATGGTATACTCATCTCTTGTAATAATAATTAGCCCTTAAAAACTGAGAAAGTAAAGAAATTTAGAAAGGAAGTCCTTGTTCCTCAAAAATCCTAAAGCATTTCCTGTTTCCTTATTGTAAAGTCAAGATGGATATTCCCAGGGTTTGTCCAGCAGGTCAGTGATGTCATCAAGGACTCAGGCTTCTTAAAACATCTCCTCTTCCTCCATCATTTTGATGGCTTTTCTTCTTTGGGCTTGTCACCTCATGGTCACAAGATGGCTGCTGCTGCTCAGCAATCACATCTTCACTAAGTCTCATTTGCAGGCATAGGAGGGGGTCCCATAGGAGCAGAGGAAGATCAGTGCTACTAGAGTTTTTAATCCAAATTGTTTTTCACATGGTATATAATGTGCACTATAGTAGAAAAAAATTAATTTTTAAAATATATAAAATACAGAAAAGAATAAAGTGATTTAGCATCTGGAAGATGAGTAGGCAGCAGGACAGATGCAGATAAGGATGTGGGAGTTTTCCTAAATATTCTTACCATCCTGCTAAGGGATATGTAAATTCTGAAGCATAATCTGAGTAAAATATTTTTCCATGAACGTAGGAAAAATTCTATCACCCATACCTAACCACTGTTAACATATTGGTTTATTTCCTTCAAGTGAAGTTTTTTCTAGGTTCATGATAGCTCTGTTTGCTTACTGTCTTTTCTTCCTTCTTTTTACTATGTGTCAGGGTGAGGCATTAATGTAGTCAAGATGTAGATGCAATTTTGTATTTTTCTTATTTATATTTAACACTGTTAGACTTTTCCAAATCACTCCAGTATTTTTAAGAGCTACTGAATTTGCTCAACCATCAACCCAGTGCATTAATATTATTATGCACTATTGTATAGCACATTTGGACTGGTTCCCATCTTTAATTGTTATAAATAAGCTATACCAAACAACTTTATGCATAAAACTTTCTACGTAAATGAAGTTATTTCCATAGGATATTTCCCTAACTGTAGGCTTCCTGGGTCAAAAAAATAAGAATATTTAAGGCTTCTGATCTATACAGACACCATACATCTAATGCATGTTTATGTCTATTACCCAGTGTCAAGCCCAATGATGTCATTTTGTAGGGACCTGTGAATGTTTGTTGAGTGAAACAGTGATTTAAAGGCTGACCTCATGCCCGTAGCCCAGGCTTTGCTATTCCATTGTGTTCATCTGGGTCTGGATCAAACATGGTTTGGGCTACTTAGGATTATGTGAGATCCTCACATAAATCCCATCTGTGCAGTCAAAGCACCTGTGAAGAACATTGGAAATATCTGTGCAATGGAAGGAAGTGAGAATGGTGCAGTTTATAGATAGATCTGTCCTTGGTCATAGGTACCAGCTAAGCTTGGTTGCTTGGCGACACCAACTCTTGGCTCCCCCTCGCTGGTTAACCATTTCTTAGAAGCACTCCAATCTGCATGATGTGTCATGGTCCTTTTCACCCAGGGTGTGGTTTAAGCGTGACTTGCGCTGCCGGGACACTGTGGCATCATCACGTACGTCACCCTGTGTGGTCAGAAGAGCTGAAGCACAGCCTCAGAGATCAGCTCTGTGGGAGGAATCATTAGTCTGTAGGTCTCTCCATTGACTTACGGCTCTAACGCTAATGTCTCACCACCTCTCACCATCAAAAACATTTCCACACTGCCAGCCCAACAAGTAGCAACTGAGTTATTCTTGTACATCCTGAACCCCTGTGGGACCCACGGCACCCCAGCAGGTACAACTCGGAGCATGACACCAGGCACTCTCCATCTTACCCAGCCTCCAGTTCCTCGTGGTCTAGAGTTGCCTATAAAGGGATAGCGACGTGGCTTGGGCCCCGGAAGGATGCAGGCAGCAGTGCATGCCCAGTCCTACCTCAGCTTTGCCCACACTCTCCAGCCTGCCCAACACTGCGCAGGACTCCAGGGCTGCCCTCCTTGACCATCTCCTCGCCATGGCCTTCAGATCACAAGTCTGATCTGTAGCATGAGACTCTCAACCCTTGTCCTTTCTTCATTTTAGGATTGTTTCCCCATGCTCAGGACAGACATCTAAACCATATCACTTAATTCTTTTTAGTTGGGAAAATCGAGGCCTAACAATCATTAACAAGATGCAAACTTCAGGCATAGGTGGTTCCTAGGGCAAGTCAAGTGGCAGATTCCCCTCCATTCTTCCGAGGAGGGTGATTTACAGAAGATGGTCTCTTGCTGGGAAATGTCTCCATAGACCGGATGAAGTTCCCCAAAAGAGATAGAACAAGGGCCAGCTGTTACAATAGTTATACTCCCTGAAGAGGGAGATGAGACAGAGAATAAGAGAGAGGCAGAGATTTATAACAAAAACTCAAGGTAGAGAAGAAATGCCTGACTTCCTTCGTTCCTTTTAAGCCCTTCTCCACAGCCCTGGGCAGTGACGTCTCCATCAACTTCTTTCTGGCCCCCCAGAGGGTCAGCAGAGATTTATAACAAAAACTCAAGGTAGAGAAGAAATGCCTGACTTCCTTCGTTCCTTTTGAGCCCTTCTCCACAGCCCTGGGCAGTGACGTCTCCATCAACTTCTTTCTGGCCCCCCAGAGGGTCAAAGAAGCTGACTTGGCTTTTCTCAGGTCTGGATGCCCATTGCCTCACAGTTAGGACAGACACCCCGCTGCCTGCTGCCTCTCTTACATTTCTCCAGATCTGTTGCAAATTTGCTGATGATCATTACAACTCCAGCAGCCAGTGCTCCTATCCCGTGTAGTCTCAGCACCAGTTCTCCTGTTGCAGAGAGACTGAGGGGGTGTAGGAAACAGCCCCCAGGACATGGGTGCAGAGCAGGTAGGCACGGGTAGGAGGGTAGCAGCCATCCTGGGAAAGCCCAGATGTCTGAGGCCCTTCCAAGGCGCTGGACACCAGAAGAGGCCACAGAGGTGATTTCTGATGAGTCTAAGGCCTTCAGGGAACCAGGGAGGAGCTGCCCCAGGGCAAAATGGAGCGAGGCAAGAAAATGATGGCAGAGAGAGACTGCACCACGAGCCACTCATGGAGTGGGAGGGCTCGGGGATGATCCTTGAAAGTATGGGCTAGTGTCTGGCTTCTCAGCCGAGAGAAAGGAATGGAGCGGCTATGGGGGCCTGTGGATCTCTTTGCTAAATGCTTCTGTTTGATCCCTCTGCTCTGTATCAGTCAGGGTTCAGTCAGAGCAGAACTACTAGGAGGCGTGTATTTGCATAATAATGGATTTGTTACAGAGCTTTGACCTTACACAATGGCGGGAGCTGGTCCATAGTCTCTGTAAGGCTGTGGTCTTCACACTTGATGCTAGAGCTGAGGTCGGCAGAGCAGCCAGGAGGGGAAACTGGAGATAAAGCAGGGGAGAGCAAGGACAAGCTGGGACACAAGAGCATGAGCTGGAACCCATGAGAATGGATTGGAACCCATGTCAGTCCCTAACTGCCTCAACCTTGAAGATGTGGGCATCCTACAGGAGAAACTGTCACCTCTCATCATGGCCCAGGGGTTGCAGAAGTAGAAGGAGGATCTAGAGGAAGGTGGGACACCTACAGCCCCAGCTGAGCCACAGCTTGCCTGAGCAACAACAGCACCCTGAGCTCCTGCTGCTTAACTTCCACTCTCCAAATCTTGCACAAATGTCTCTTGTGGCCCACCATCACTGGAAACATACAGAGACGGGAATGCTGGGAAATGCAGTTCAGCCCAGTCAAGTCGGCTCATGAGTGCCCCCAAGCCCTTCTGCATAGCTTCCTCACCAACGGGGCCAGCAGGTCCATGCTAGCTCCAGTGAGACCAGCATTTAGGAGAACATCGCTGACCTGGAGCTGTGTCCCTGCGAGGCCTGAAACTGCAAGCAAAGGGTTACATCTGTGGGCAAATTGGGGAGCAGAGATCTGAACCAAAGGAATGACTTGCAAGTCCGAAGCCACCTCTTCTATGGGTTGCACTCCCCCCAGCCACACTCTGGGGACCTCCTTAACTTTAATTTTAATTTATGTGAATTATTCAAGTTTTGTGATTAATTTCCAATACTGAATTCAGTGATTTGTAAACATTTACCCTGGAAAATTATGCAACAGCCTCTTACCCAGCCCCTTCCTCCATTCAATCATACAGTGGTTGACTCAAATTCAAAGTGTTGCCTGGTGATTAAGGTCAACTCTATCTAGACAAAAATTGTGACCAATCCATCAATAAACAAATACTGATTGAATTTTTGACCCTTGCCCTGTGTTTCAACCTTCAGAACAATAAAGATGCTCTTCATTTTTTAAGCTTTGGGCTTCCAGTTGTTTGGTTGATTTTATTTTTCTGATAAATCTGGGTGTCTAGTTAGGAGGAAGGGTGAAGAATAGGGACATCTGAATGTGAAGGAAGGAGAATGGAAAGAGAGTGAGAACAGTTGCCTCCACATTGATCTGGATCTCTAGAAATTTAAATGGAAACAGTATTTTTTTTTTTTTTT
>NW_007726483.1:602631-607237 GCF_000696425.1 Galeopterus variegatus
GGGAGCGCCGCCGCGCTTCCCAAGTGGCGCACTATCCAGTGCGCCACCGGGCCGGCCCCGGAAACAGTATTTTAAAACCAAATCATATTTTGTATGAAGTAGAAAAATCCACTGTTTAAATAAACACCAACAGCAAAACATTCTTTCGTGTATATGTACACACTTTCAGACATTAAGTTTTCTTAAAATAACAGATGAGATTTGTTGAAGACATAGGTGGTGCAAGGTTCTAAGCTAAGAGCCTTTCATGCAGAGTCTAATTGAATCTCCACCATGACCCTACTCATTGTGTACATGTACTCTTATTATCACATGTGACACAAAGAAAACCAAGTACCATTGAGTCTTAAGTACCTGAAGGCACAGGGCCATAAAAATTCTTACTGCTGAAAAACAAAGGTGAAGAATTATTCACCAAAGGAGTTTGTAACTCTAAAACTTTGTCACATAAGTAGG
Organism: Galeopterus variegatus; assembly: GCF_000696425.1. Taxonomy (NCBI): domain Eukaryota; kingdom Metazoa; phylum Chordata; class Mammalia; order Dermoptera; family Cynocephalidae; genus Galeopterus; species Galeopterus variegatus. Next base: position 603,088 of record NW_007726483.1, read on the forward strand.
GACTCCAGAACAGCTCCCTCAATTTTCAAATTTTATTTCAACTTGACATATAATAAACTATAAATATTTAAATTGCATAATTTGCATATACCCAAACCATCACCACACTCAAAATAATTAACATATTCATCACCCTTAAAAGTTTCCTTGTGCCTCTTTGTAAACCTTCTCTCCTGGACCACTCTACTCCCATCCCCAGGCAATCACTGTTCTGCTTTCTGTCACTGTAGATTCATTTGCATTTTCTAGAATTTTGTATAAATGGAATTATACAGTATGTGCTTTTTTGGTCTGGGTTCTTTCATTCCACATAGTTATTTTGAAATTCATTCATACTGTACCATGTATTAATAGTTTATTCCTTATATTGCTAAGTAGTATTCCATTATTTATCCATTTACCCATAGGTGGACTTTGGGGAGGTTTGGGCTATTATTAGCAAAACTTCTTTTCTATAGGTCTTTGTGTAGACATATGTTTTCATTTCTGTTGGATGGATACCTAGAAGAGAAATAGTAAGATCATATGGTAGGCGTATGGATAATTTTTGAAGAATGAACCAAACTTTTTTCTGCATAAGGTAGTACCTTCTTGAGTTAATTTTTACATATGCAGCAAGATATAGACCTGGATTTATTTTCTTGAGTATGGATCTCCAATTTTTCTAGCACTATTTGGTGAAATGACTATTCTTTCCCCCATTGAATTGCCTTTGCACCTTTGCTGAAAAACAGTTGTCTATTTATGTGCATGTGTCTATATTTAGATTTTTTTTCTGTTCCATTGATCTATGTGTCTATCTTAATTAACATCAATATCACACTGTCTTGGTTACTGTGGCTTTATATTAAGACTTGCAATCAGGTATCAACATTTCTCCAACTTTGTTCTTTCTTTTCAAAGCTGTTTTTGTTGTTTTAGAACCTTAGTACTTTCATGCAAATTTTAGAATCAGTTTGTCAATTTATACCAAAAAAAAAATCTACTGTGATTTTTATTGGGATTGCAATAAATTCATTTGGGGATAATTGAAATCCTAAATATATTGTGTCTTCTAACCCATGGACATGGTATACCTCTCCATTTATTTGGGGCTGCTTTGGTTTCTCTCAGCAATGTTTTATAGTTCTCAGTTTAGAGATCTTTCACATCTTGTTAGACTTATCCTTAAGTATTTTATATTTTTATTCTTTTGTAAATGATATTTGCATTTTATTTCAATATCCATTTGTTCATTGTTACATTTAGAAATACAATTGGTTTTTGTATATTGGTCTTTATCCTGCAATATTGCTTATCTATTAGTTCTAGTACTTTTTTGTAAATTAAATCTGAAGTTAAGAGCTCAATGGATTGGTTTAACAGCAAATTAATATAGCCAAAGAAAAAATAGTGACAAGAAGATATATATGAAAAAAATAATCTGTTATACCTAAGCACATAAGACATAGGATTAAGAAATACATAAGGATTAAAGAAACATACAGTAAACATATTTAGATAGGTATATAATAAAAAGGTCTCCAATAAGTTGCACTGGAATCCCAGAAGCAGAAGATGGAGAATGAGCTAAAAACAACATGCAACAAAAGAATCTCTGAGAATCTAAAAATCTGAGAATGCTCCACAACTGATAAAAGATATCAAAGGTGATAACAGATATTCAAGAATCACTATGAACATCAAACCAAATAAATAGAAAGAAACCCCAACCAGTCTTTCACAGTAAAAGTGCTAGAAATAAAAATTAATAAGAAAAATATTTAAAGCAGTTAGAGAAAAAAGGACAAGTTACCTTCAATGAGAAAGTAGAACTAATGGCTGACTTTCAACAGAAAAATGGAAGATAGAAGACAATGGAATGATTGTTCTCAAAGTGCTTAAAGCAAATTATGGTAATACAGACTTCTATACTCAGTTTAAATATCCTTCAAAAGTTAAGGTAAGCCCAAGTCCCACAGAGACCACATGCCCCATGGTGCCAGCACACAACTGAGCAGGTAGGCCTCGTCACCACTGTACTCCATCCCCAGCCTGGCTGAGTGCATGCCGACCAGAGAGGAGCCTCCCTGGAGATGCCCAAGGCTCCTCGCTGCTGCTGGACCCCATCCCCAGCCTGGTCGAGTGTGTGCCAACCAGAGAGGTGCCCCGCCGGAGAGGCCCAAGATCTGTGGAGACCACATGCCCCATGGTGCCAGCATGCAACTGAGCAGGTAGGCCTCACTGCTGCTGGATCTCATCCCCAGCCCAGCCAAATGCACGTCGACCAGAGAGGCACCCCACTGAAGAAGTCCAAGTCCATGGAGACCTCATGCCCCATGGCACCAGCATGCAACCAAGCAGTAGGCCTTGCCACCACTGGGCTTTATCCCCAGCCCAGCTGAGTGCCTGCCAATCAGAGAGGAGCCTCCCTGGAGATGCCCAAGGCCCAAGGTGACCACATGCCCAAGGCACCAGTGGGCAACAAAACAGACACTGAGGCAGCCATGCCAAATTGGCAGCCACAGCAGGATCCTAACCAGACAATAGTGTCAAACCAGTAGACCATGAAATCCCCTGCCACAATGACTATACATCAAAAGAAAGATACCAGAAATATGAAAAATCAAGAAAGTACACCACCAAAGGGTAATAATTCTCAAGCTCTAGATCCTATAGAACAAGAAGCCCTTGAAATGTCTGACAAGGATTTCAAGTGATAATTCTAAGGAAACTAAATGAGATACAAGAAAACTCAGCTAGACAACACGATGAAATGAGGAAAAGTATGCAGACCTGAAAGAAGATATGTACAAGGAAATCAAGGCCCTGAAAAAGAATGTAAGCAGAGCTTGCCAAGCTAAAGAATTCATTCAACAAAATAAAAAACACGACAGACAGTTTAACCACCAAGCTTGCAGAAGCAGAAGAGAGAACTTCTGACCTTGAAGATGGGCTGTTTGAAATAACACAGGCAGGAAAAAAAAAAAGAAAGAAAGAAAAGAAAAAAGAATTAAAAACATTGAAGAAATTCTAAGAGAGATATCAGACAACCTTAAGCACTCAAATATCCAAGTCATGGATATTCCAGAAGGGGAGGAAAAAGGAAAACATATTCAACAAAACAGTGGCAAAAAACTTCCCAGGTATAGGAAAAGACACAGATCTTCAGATTCAGGAAGCTCAAAGATCCCCAAACGTAGTCAACCCAAAAAGGTCTTCTCCAAGACATGTTATATTCAAATTGGCAAAACTCAAAGACAAAGTGAGAATCTTAAAAGCTGCAAGAGAGAAGCATCAAATCACCTATAAGGGAGCCCCAATCAGACTAACATCAAACTTTTCATCACAAACCCTAAAAGCCAGAAGGAATGGGATGATATATTCAAAACACTAAAAGACAGAGATGGCCAGCCAACAATACTCTACCCTGCAAGGCTGTCCTTCCAAAATGAAGGACAAATAGTATATTTCTCAGTGTAACATAAACTGTGGGAGTTCACCTTTACAAGAAATTCTCAAGGGAGTACTGGGTTTGGTACCTGAAAAATAACTACCACTGCCATAAAAACTCAAGAAAAACCAAAACCCACTGGTAAAATTAAAATGCCAGCAATGAAGAGAGAGAAAAAAAAGTTTATATACAACCCAAGAATCCAACAAATACAGAAGACAAACAGTAAATCAGAAAAAAAGGAACAAAAGACACTTAAGACACCCAAACAAAAATCAATAAAATGCTAGGAGTAAATCAACATCTTTCAATAACAACTCTTAATGTAAAAGGATTAAATTCTCCAATCAAAAGACACAGACTGGCTGACTGGATTGAAAAGGAGGACCCAATTATATGCTGCCTTCAAGAGACCCACCTCACCTATAAAGACTCACATAGACTAAGAGTGAAACGATGGAAAGAGATTTACCATGCAAACAGAAATGAAAAACGAGCTGCAGTAGTTATTCTTATATCTTATAAAATAGACTTTAAACTAAAAACCATAAAAAGAGATAATGAGGGCCACTACATAATGATAAAAGGACTGATCCATCAAGAAGACATAACAATCATAAATATATATGCACCCAATGTCAGAGCAGCCAGCTTTGTAAAGCAAACTCTATTAGACCTAAAGAAGGAAATAGACACTAATACCATAATAGCAGGGAA
>NW_007726483.1:607757-608459 GCF_000696425.1 Galeopterus variegatus
TTGAAAATCTGGAGGAAATGGATAAATTTCTGGACACACACAAACTACCAAAACTAAGCCATGACAATGTAGAAAATCTGAACAGACTAATAACAATAAAAGAGATGGAAGCTATTATCAGAAGGTGCTGGGGACCAGCCCCAGCATAAAGATTGTAAGGTCCCCGCTGGCAAAGAACCCCCAAAAGGGAGGAAAGGCAGCGTCGGCGATGGACAGCAAACACACAGACTCAAGGGATCTGCTGAATGCTGACACTTTATTGAAGCATGTACACACTTTTTATACTTTTTCTTAGAGGCAACATAATTATTGAAATAATCATTGAACAATATCATAATATCTCTTTGTGAGTGACATGTGTTCCAAGAAAAATAGCATTCCAGTTTGTTCCCAGAAAAGACAATTACAATGTCCTTTCCTTTGAGCAAGAACGTTACAACCCACTGGTCCCAAATAATCACCAACTGTTACTTTTACTTTAACTAAATCTATTGAACTTTGTATGACGTTATTAATACATAATCCAGCCTTGTACCTTAATCAAAGGATGTAAGCAGGAAGTCAAAGTTCCCTTCACCAGTATTTTTTCATTACTAAAACATATTGTAATATAAAATAAGATTTTCTTTTTACCTACTACATCCTATAATGTGTTAAGCCTTATGAAAATACTTTAAAACTTAACTTGAATCTATATTTCTA
>NW_007726483.1:609459-611488 GCF_000696425.1 Galeopterus variegatus
TGTAAGGCCTAAAACCATTCGTATAACTTCGTATAATGTATGCTATCCGAAGTTATTACGAGTATCTCAACATACTTAAAGCCATATATGATAAGCCCACTACCAATATCATCCTTAAGAACAGTAATTAGACAAGGATGCCCACTCTCACCACTCCTATTCAACATAGTGTTGGAAGTACTAGCCAGAGCAATCAGAGAAGAGAAGGAAATAAAGGGCATCCAGATTGGAAAAGATGAAGTCAAACTGTCCCTGTTTGCAGATGACATGATCCTATATATCGAACAGCCTAAAGCCTCTACAGAAAAACTCTTGGAGTTGATAAATGATTTCAGAAAAGTTGCAGGATACAAATCAACACACAAAAATCAGTAGCATTTCTATTCTCCAATAGTGGACATGCAGAAAGAGAAATCAAGAAAGATTGCCCATTTACAATAGCCACCCAAAAATAAAATACTTAGGAATTGAGTTAACCAAGGATGTGAAAAATCTCTATAATGAGAACTACAAACCACTGCTGAGAGAAATTAAAGAGGACACAAGATGATGGAATGATATCCCATGCTCTTGGATTGGAAGAATCGACATTGTGAAAATGTCCATACTACCCAAAGGGATATACAAATTCAATGCAATCCCCATCAAAATTCCAATGACTTTTTTGTCAGAAAAGGAAAAAACTATCCAGAGATTTATACTAAATAACAAAAGACCATGCATAGCCAAAGCAATTCTGAGCAAAGATAAATAAATAAATAAAGCTGGAGGCATAACACTACCTGACTTTAAACTATACTACAAAGCTATAATAACCAAAACAGAATGGTACTGGTATAAAGACAGACACGCTGATCAATGGAATAGAATAGAGAATCCAGAAATCAACCCACACACCTACAGCCACCTGATCTTTGACAAAGGCACCAAGCCCATACACTGGGGAAGAGATTGCCCCTTCAGCAAATGGTTCTGGGATAACTGGATATAAATATGCAAGAGAATGAAACTAGACTCATACCTCTCACCATATACTAAAATCAACTCAAAATGGATTAAAGAATTAAATATACACCCTGAAACAATAAAACTTCTTAAAGAAAACATAGGAGAAACACTTCAGGAAATAGGATTGGGTACAGACTTCATGAATACAACCCCAAAAGCATGGGCAACCAAAGGAAAAATAAACAAATGGGATTATATCAAACCAAAAAGCTCTGCACAGCTAAAGAAACAATTAACAGAGTTAAAAGACAACCAACAGAGTGGAAGAAAATATTTGCAAAATATACATCTGACAAAGGATTAATAACCAGAATATATAAGGAACTCAAACAACTTTATACCAAAAAAATAAGTAACCCAATTAAAAAATGGGCTAAGGAGCTAAATAGGCATTTCTCAAAGGAAGATATACAAATGGCCAACAGACACATGAAAANATGTTCTCACTTATTGGTGGGAGCTAAAAATAAATAAATAAATACACAAATAAACTGGGGCAGGAAGGGAAGAAGTCACAACAATTACGATTCCGCAAAGTTGATACGACAGGGAACAAATATGAGGTTGTTGGGAGGGAGCGGGAGAGGGAGGAGGGAGGGAAGTTTCAGTAATGGGCCACAATAATCAACCACATAGTATATTGACAAAATAAAATATAATTTTTTTAAAAAGTTAAGGTAAAATGAAGATATTTTCAGGCAAAAAAAAAAAAATAGAGACTTCACCATCAAAAAACCTACAGTAGAGAAAATACTAAAGGAGTTCTTCAGGCAGAAGAAAAATGATTCCAGATAGAGCTCAGAGATGGAGAAGGATTTAAAAGCAATGATAAGAGCAAATATGTAGTTAAACCTAAATTAATATTGAATATATAAAGAAATCAGAGTATGCTATCAGAAAAAATTTTAAAGTTAATAGATTATAGACTTAACCCAACATATTGGTAAGTACATTAAGTATAAAGAGACTAAATACTGCAATTACAAAACTAAGTATGACAGGTGGAATTTTTAAATATCTT
>NW_007726483.1:611764-615970 GCF_000696425.1 Galeopterus variegatus
CTAACACTAACCAAAAAAGAAAAAGAAAAAAACTTATATAGCTATATCAATACCAAACAGAAAAATGTTAAGGCAAAAAAGTATTACCAAAGATAGAGAGGAAGTACATAATAACAAGAGGCTCTTTCCTCCAGAAATTTGTAACAATCCTAAATTTGTTTGCTTCTAATAACAAAGCCTCGAAATATGTAAGGCAAATTGGCAGAGATAAAGGAACTAGAAAAATGCACAATCATAGTGTAAAATTTCTCTCAGTAACTGACAAAATAAGCACACCCTAAATCAGTAAGGACATAGAAGATTTGAACACCATAATTAACACATTTTAATAAATAAGCCTATCTAGCACATATGTAGCACATATCTAGCACCTTTATAAAGGTGCATAAATATTTACTAAGTTTGACCACATCATGAGCCATAAAGCAAGCCTCAAATGATTGAAATAATCTGAATATGTTCTCTTAATACAATGAAATTAAGCTGGAAATCAGTAAGAAAAAAATAAGTAGAAAATCTCCATATCTTTAGAAATTAAGAAAAAATACATGGGTCAAAGAAGATATCACAATGGAAATTAGAAAATATTTTGAACTGTTTCTAAAATTTATGCAGAAATGCAAAAGGCTAGGTATATCCAAGAATCAGAGAAAAACAAAAAAGATGTGTTCTACAAGCTCTCAAGATTTCTAATAAGGCTACAGCAATTGACCTAATAGGGTATTGGAACAAGGATAAGGAAATAAACCAGTGGAACAGAATAGAGAGTCCAAAAACAGACCACACATATGTGGACCCAAGTGGCACTGCAGAAACATGGGGAAATGATGGTTGTGATTATTAATTTCATGTTTGTCAACTTGACTGGGCCATGGGGTGCCCAGATATTTGATCAAACATTATTCTAGGTGTTTCTGTGCGGGCATTTTTGGATGAGATTAACATTTTAATTGGTAAACTGAGCAAAGCAGATTGCTCTCCCTCATGTAGGTGGGCCTCATTCAATCAGTTGAAGGCCTGAATAGAACAAAAGGCTGACCCTCCTGACTGTCAGAGGGAATTCCTTCTGCCTGACTGCCTTCAAACTTGGAGCCTGGTTTGAATTCAAACTGAACATCAGCTCTTCCTGGGTCTCAAGCTTGTCCATGCTCAGGCCTTCGAACTTGAACTCAGACTAAACCATCAGCTCTCCTGGGTCTCCAGCTTGCTGACTCACTCTGCAGATCATGGGACTTTTCCTCCTCCATAATCACATGAGTCCATTCCGCAGTTCCTTATCATATGAATATGTGTACATACACACACATCCGATTGGTTCTGTTTCTCTGGAGAACTCTGACCGATACAATGGTCTTTCCAATAAAAGGTGCTAGGCCCACTGGATATCCACATGGTAAAAAACAAGTCTTGAACTCTTCTTCATGCCAAACATCAAAATCAACTCCAGATAGATTATAAATTTAAATATCAATGCTAAAACAATAAAGCTTTCAGAAGTTAACATAGAAGGATATTTTTATTGCCTTGGGATAGGAGAAGATTTCTCATCAGATCATAAAAGCCCTTACCATAAATAAAAGATTGATGCATTCAACTGTATTAAAATTAAAAACAATTTTGGAAATTCATCAGATCATTCTGCTCTGTTGAAGGAGGCTGTCACCGCTCACTTAGGAGAGATATCTGTCACGCGAAGAGGAAACAGCTAAGCATGATTCCTGGGTGATGCCAGCTCCTGGTCACCCATCTTGAGACACAACTTCCTCATAAGCACCCCAATCAGATTAGCAACTGAACTACTCTTGTGTGTACCCTAAACCTTTCCAGTAACCATAGACAACCCTGGGCTGTACAAATCACATGACACAACTATATTTAAAATTTCTTGCTTAGGCACCTCCAATTTCTATGTTCTCATGGTCTGGGGCTGCCTATAAAAAAGAGGGGAGATAGTTTATAGACCAGAAGGAGGCCAGTAGTGTTGAGTTCCCAAGGCCCACCTTGGCTCTGTCCACACTCCTCTGCCTGTCCAGCATCATGAAGGGCCCCACGGTGGCCCACTTTGTCCTCCTCTGCACCATGATCCTCTGCTCCTGTGCACAAGGTGAATCTGTTGTCCATTTTCCTTTAACAATTGCTCCCTGGCCAGAAGTCAGACCACATCTTCCAAGTGCTGTGGCCTGAGAATCCCTATGTAAAATTAGAGAATCACAAAGGGGGTTTCAAAATGACACGGTTGTTTTCTTCAAGAGGGTTTAAACACAGTCTGTTGATCTGGGCTGCAGGATGGGAGTTTGGAGAGGTTTCATACTTCTTTTTAGATGATGAGATCATTGAGTTATTAGCATGAGATAGAATCTAGGTCTATTTAGTTCCCATTAGTACTGGTAAGTTTCAGAATAACTTCAGCTGTCCCTAAGGGTTCATCCCCTTGGGTAACATAAGAGATGTCTCTACTTTTCTCAGATATTTTATGATTTAAGAGATTAAAAAAAAGAATTCCCCAAGGAGAGTCAGGAGAGGGGAGCAGATTGTCTGGAGAGCGTGGTTCCCTGCAGAGTAACACAAAGACCAAAATGAAGAGACAGCAAAGACAAGACTAGGAAAATCAATGAGAAACAAACAAAAAGCCAAATTATGTCCAGTTTTCTTTCCCTCCGAGCCTCAGCTCTGAGCTCTTGCCTCTCTTTCCTTTTTCCTGACTGTCTGCTGAGCTTTCCTATTTTCCTTGTTTTCAAGATAAAGATTCACACCCTGGCCACCTGCTGCTTCTTCTACGTCTCCAAGCAGATCCTGCACCGTCTTGTGGTTGCCTACTACAAGACCATTGGCCCGTGCTTCACACATGCTGTTGTGTAAGTGTCAGTCCTCCTGCCCACCCCTGGAGAGACACAGGACATGTGAGGGCGGGGGGCTGCCTGCAGGAGTCGGATCCAGGAGCAGTTTACAAGTGTAGCAGCTGGGGGACAAGGAGCAGTCCTGGGAAGGCTCAGCCCTCTGGGGGCCTGTTGTGCATGCAGGAGAAAGACTGCTGGGCTGTTTCCTGACATGGCAGGGGAGCTGCAGGGAGTAAGGCAGGACCCGCCCATAAGTGGAGGGAAGAGAGGAGAGAAAGAGACAGCAGAAAGGAGTGAACCCATAAATCACTCGAGGAAGGACTGAGGGCACCTGAGATTTGGGGGATGATTCCTGATGAAGTGGGCTAGCCCTGAGCTGCCCACAGAGATGAAGATGAAGGGGCACACGTAGTCAAAAATGTCCTTATTCATTCTCTGTATAATATGTCTGCCCTCCCACAGCTTTGTCACAAAAAAAGGGCCGGCATATCTGTGCCAATCCTAGTGATGCCTGGGTCCAGGAATATAGCTGGGACCTGGAGCAAAATCCAGAAGAAACCAGTTGGAGATGTGGGTAGATTGGGGAACCAGGGGAATGTCCCAGCAACCCTGGAAGTCTTCTCTCCTACAGGTTCCTCTTCTCTCCACTAACGACACTCAAACTTTTCTTAACTTTTATTTAGTTAAGCTACTTAAACACTGTAAATCTCTTTACCCACATGGTGTTTTCTCTGAGAGATCATATGATGCCCCTTTACCCCTAAACCCGTTCCCAGTCAATCATACAGTGTTTGATTTGTATCCAGGGTACAGTGAACGACTGTGTTCCTCTCTCTAGGTAGACATTGGACCAAATCCATCAACAGATGCTTACTGAGTTTTCATGAGCCCTTTACTCTGTTAAAAATATCAGAATAATAAAGGTTCTTTTTGTTTTCTTAACTAAACCTTGGACTTTTGGCTATTCTTTTACTTTTGCTTTCCTGGCAAATCATGTTCATTGGCTGGAAGGAATGAGAGGGAATGATCAGGGGCATTCAAGTAGGAAAGGAAGGAAGGAGAAAGAAATGAGTGTCATTGCAATGACACCAAGCTTTGCACAGTGACACATTTCTCATAGGCTGAAAAAGAAGCAAAGTATTAAAAACAAATGCAAACATATGTACCAGGGAAATCCACCACTTGAATGAACTTCAAAGCAAGACAGTTTATCATGCAAATGTATGCATTTTCATAAATTAAACTTTCTTAAGAATAAAGACTAACAGTTTTTGAAGACTTACTAAGAGATTTGTGTCCATTGTCTAATCTTCAAAATATCCCTGTGTTGTATATTGAGTATATCCTCATTTGACATATGAAGCAACAG
>NW_007726483.1:616647-633950 GCF_000696425.1 Galeopterus variegatus
AGTTTCAGAGAGTTGAAGAAACTCGCCCAAGATCAGACAGCTGGTAATGTGGGGATCAAACCCACAGACCAGAGCAAGTCCCACACTCTTAATTAACCACTGGGAAAGCACCTCTCAATGCACCCATGTTCCACATGAAACAGATTTAGGAGGAATGCATGGGTCCCTGATAAGATGGAGCCTACTCCAGGCAAGCAAGAATCATCCCCTTGGATGAGGCAATGACAAGACAGCTCAGGCCCCTACGACCTCCCAGCATATCGCTTGATTCATAGGAAATCTTTCTTCCTTGACAAGTCAGTGTGATGAAGTCTCTCTATCCAGCCATTTATCTGCAATTGCCTTCTCCCCTCTGCCAATAGGGTGTGAGCTGATCAACACATCTGTGTCCTATGCAGAAATCCCAGACTGGGAATGAGAAGAAAGTCTTCCCTCCTTACAAATTGTTACATGTGATTCTTTTTTCAACATAAATTCCCTTTCTTGGCTCCATTGGGTAGAAGAACCACAGCAGTTTATATACTAAGATCAATTATTCTCTCCTTCCCACACCACCAGTCGGTACTTACATACACTAGGGGAAGTGAGAGGTCGAGGGTAAGGGTGGTGGAACCTGTCCTGCCATCTCCAAAGACTATTCAACCTGGAGGATGTATCTGCCCCCAATTGTTGGACTATCTCCTTAGAATGATTGCAACGTGAAAAGCCCTCTGAACATCTTGCATTACCTTACAGAAAATTTTAGGAAGGCAGAGGGTAAACACAGTGCCTAATGCTTGACAGCAAAGAAGAAATATTTACTGATGAAGTTTTAACTCTAGAAGAGTACCACCTAAGAAAGGAGTACGGAACAACTCCACCCCATTCCCTGTAATTTGGAGGAAAATATATGATTGACAGAGGGGTAATATCTTTCATATATAAACAACAAACAAATGAGGAAAAGGCAAACACAAACGAAACACTTAGGGGTATGAAACAAACATTTCACATTTAAAAGAAATAACAATGTTTCATTTCCCCATAATTCTTTGATGCCACTATCAGAAAGGAAAATGAATTTCACCTGGACTAGATCAGGTAGCCTTTAGAATAAAAATGACAAGGAATCAGGCAGTTTGGTATATACTAACTAGGATGGGTACATGGAAGAAGGAAAGAAAGGAAATGTGATTACTGACAGACTGTTGCTTCTGGTGATGGCAAATCAAGTACTTTGGATAAAACTAAAAGAGCAAACTAAACATTTTTTACAAACACCTTCTCAAAAAGCACCTGAAAATTAAAAATTAGTAAGGAATTATTGGCTTGAGATCCCAAAGAGGAAAGAAATCTATAGATGTGAGCCTGGCATTATAGGCTTCTTCTAGACTGGAGATGTTTGCAGTTCAGAAGAGGTGGCTGACAGATAAGCTAAACACTTCCCAGCCTTGGTGGCTGCAGGAAAACTAAGAGTCCAGGGATGCCCACATGAAGGGATCTTAGGAAACCATCTTCTCTTTGGGCTGATACTGCGAGAGTGAAAGTAACTTAGAAGTGAACCACCCTTGAACAGACAGGAGCCCAACTTTAGACATCTGGGTGGTTTAGAGAATCTCAAACCCTAAATTTTTTTAAAACATGATCCCAGATATTAGTGCAACAGATGACTGATAAAAGAAGCTTAAAATTTGTGTCAGGGAATTGGAAACCATAATGAATATCATTGCATATTTGGAAAATAGCCAAAAAGAAATTCTAGAACTGGAAAATGGAATAGCTGAAATAAAAACTCAATTGGCAGGTGTAAAAGCAGATTTAACACAACTGAAAAAATATTGGTAAAGTTAAAACAGACAAAAATGAAGTAAGGAGAAACAGAAGACTGGAAAATACAAAAGAGAAAATGAGAAAACAGAGGCTAGAGGAGGGAGTCTGTCAGTCATCTACCTGGTTAACTGAAATCCTAAAATGCGAGGACAGAGAGATTGAGACAGAAGATGTACCTGAACAGATTATGGCTAAAATGTTTACAAAACTGAAGAAAGGTATTATTTCAAAAATTCAATAAGTCCAGATCAATAAAAAGAAATCCACACCCAGAAACATGCCTGGAAACTACAGTACACCAAAGACAAATAGAAAATCTTAAAAGTAGCCAGAGGTGAGTTAAAAACAGATTATCTTCAAAGGAAATCTAATTAAACTGTCAGCTGACTTCTTAATAACAACTCTGGAAGCCATAAGGTGGTGAAATGACATTTTCAATATACTGAAAGAAAATACCCAATTAACTAAAATTCTATAACTAGCGAAAATGTTTGTTCTCCAATATTTAGCATAAAATGGAGACATTTTAAGAGAAAGACTGGGACAAGTTTTTCTACAAATAGACCCTCCCTAAGGAAATTCTTAAAGTTTTATTTCAGACAAAAGGTCAGAGATGCAAGAATGAATGAAGACTGACAAAGATGGGAAATATAAGAGTAAATCAAAATCAGCATTGGCTGCAGAAGCAATTATAACAGTGATGATGTCTTCAGAGAGAGAGAGCACCTACAATAGCACAAAATTGGGGTGGGGAGCTTTAATGGAGTTAAATTATTGTATGGTCTTTGCATTTTCTGAAAGGAGAGTGAAAGTAAATATTGGTTTTAGACTTTAAAACATCAAATTAGCAAGTTGTAAATTACAGAGAAACAATTAAAAGAACATAGAAAGAGCACACAGCTTTAATACTAGTGGAACAAAAAAGAAGAAGAAAAATAATCAATTCAGAACAAAGCAAAAATTGAGTAAAAGAAATTTAAAAATAGATGGGCAGAATAGAAAGCACATATTAAGATGGTACATTTAAACCCAAATACATCAATGTCTATATTTAAATGCACTAAAGATTGTCAGACATGGCCTCAAAAGAAAGTCAGAAACTGATGAACCTCATGGAGAAATTGAAAAGTCACAATTGGAGTGGAAGTTTTTAACACACCATAGTACTGTAATTGATAAAACAAACCATAATGGGTTTTGCACACTCACATTTGCAAGTGGTCACAAATAGTCCATGGTACAGATGGAATGGCCTTGCTCCTGTACCTCAAGCACATGTATTGTGATTCTCTTCTGGTACTTGCCATAAACTTCACATGGCATCTTTTCCTGCCACTGACATATACAACACCATAGGGCCTGCCAGATCACATGGCCAAAGCAGCAGGATGCTTACGCCACAGTCTGAACCTAAAGCAGAGCCCTTTTCTGCTCTGGGCCCTCCTCAAAACTGGCAGGTTTCCATGTCACACAGTATTTGGGGCCTGACAATATTCCTGGGTGTGGAATGTTTGCTTCCGGAACCTAAAGAGACCATCCAGGCATTGTGTGTCCTTCTTTGTAGTAGGTGATACGAAATGCAGCAATTTGCTCTTCACTTTGAAGGGGACATCCCAGTATGCCCCTGACCACTGGACTCCTAAAACCTTTCCTGAAATGACAGGTTCATGAATCTTCATAAGGTTTATCTCTTGCCCCATGGAGCACATGTGTCTTACCCAGGTCTACCACATACAGCCACCACCTGTTCATCCTGCCCAATCAGCATGATGTCACCAATGTAATGGATCACAATGTGCTGTATGTTCAGAATATTCGGATTTCTTCAAACTATAGTACAACAGAAGGGGAGAGAGTCAACACAGTCCAGGGGAAAACTGTAAGTGAATATTTTCCATTGGTGTGAATGGGAACTGTTTCTGATTGTCTTTCCTAACTGGGATGAAACAGAATGAATTTGCCAAATCAATAGCTACACGTCATGTACCTGAGTACCTCGTGTGTATAAATGTCTGGTTTACAGATGCTGCAATCAGGCTACCACCTGGTTGAGCTTGCAGTGTGCTACAGCCATTCTCCAGGATCCATCCAGTTTCTGCAGGTGACAGATTTGCAAATTAAACAGATATGATAATGACCATTATCTCTGCATCCTTTATATCTTTAAGGGTGGCACTAGTCTCTNAGCTTGCAGTGTGCTACAGCCATTCTCCAGGATCCATCCAGTTTCTGCAGGTGACAGATTTGCAAATTAAACAGATATGATAATGACCATTATCTCTGCATCCTTTATATCTTTAAGGGTGGCACTAGTCTCTACCATCCCCTCTACTAGATTGCAATATTGTTTTTAATTTACTCTCTTTTGCTGGGAGAAGGGAGCAGTTTCAGAGGTTTCCCCCCAAAGTTCCCCATGATAATAGCTCCTATCCCACAGGCTAGATTCCATTGATTACCTCTACCCTGTATGTCCCCACTCTAACAGGGGAGGAAACTATCAGATTTTGCATCTCCAAGTCAATGTCAACTCAGACCCTGTGTCTAATATTCCTCAAAATGTCAGCATATTTCTCTTTCCCCATTGTACAATCCAGCGGGTAAATGGGCATAGGTCCCTTTGGGGAAGAAGGAAGGCATCATTTCAGTACATACTTGCTGTGGTGTTGCAGCACCCTTCCTCATAAGGACAAAGCCACCTCTTTCTTCAACAGGTTCTGGGTCTGAAAACAGCTCAGGTCCAGGAACTGGGCAAGGGACTGTGGCCTGTCATTGGGGTGACTGTCCTCAGCCTTTTGTTCATCCATTCCTGCTCTATTTTGGTTGCACACATTAAGCTCTACCTCATTGCCTGTGCTCCTGTTTCATCTCAGGGGATGCTTGTTCTATTAATCGCCACAGTTCTCCATGGGTCAAGACCCCTTGATGTTCACTCCAACATTGATAGCTATGATGATAATTATGACCCCTTGGATTCTGGTGGCCAAATGCTGCCATCTGTCCCCTACTGCTTCAAGGAGATAGTCTCTACCATCCCCTCTACTAGATTGCAATATTGTTTTTAATTTACTCTCTTTTGCTGGGAGAAGGAAGCAGTTTCAGAGGTTTCCCCCCCAAAGTTCCCCATGATAATAGCTCTTATCCCACAGGCTAGATTCCATTGATTACCTCGACCCTGTATGCCCTCACTCTAACAGGGGAGGAAACATTATCAGATTTTGCATCTCCAAGTCAACGTCAACTCAGACCCTGTGTCTAATATTCCTCTAAATGTCAGCATATTTCTCTTTCCCCATTGTACAATCCAGCGGGTAAATGGCCATAGGTCCCTTTGGGGAAGAAGGAAGGCATCATTTCAGTACATACTTGCTGTGGTGTTGCAGGGCCCTTCCTCATAAGGACCAAGCCACCTCTTTCTTCAACAGGTTCTGGGTCTGAAAACAGCTCAGGTCCAGGAACTGGGCAAGGGACTGTGGCCTGTCATC
Organism: Galeopterus variegatus; assembly: GCF_000696425.1. Lineage (NCBI taxonomy): Eukaryota > Metazoa > Chordata > Mammalia > Dermoptera > Cynocephalidae > Galeopterus > Galeopterus variegatus. Next base: position 621,939 of record NW_007726483.1, read on the forward strand.
GGGGTGACTGTCCTCAGCCTTTTGCTCATCCATTCCTGCTCTATTTTGGTTGCACACATTAAGCTGTACGTCATTGCCTGTGCTCCTGTTTCATCTCAGGGGATACTTGTTCTATTAATCGCCACAGTGCTCCATGGGTCAAGACCCGTTGATGTTATGATGATAACCCATTGATAGCTATGATGATAATTCTGACCCCTTGGATTCTGGTGGCCAAATGCTGCCATCTGTCCTCTACTGCTTCAAGGAGGGAGGGCACCATCCCATTGCTGTGAATGGGCCAAAGTTTATGACAGCCATTCCTACCATCAGCCCTAGCCTGCAGAAGGAAGCTACCGCTGAACTTCTTAAAGATACTAGGGCCCCTCTCACCAGTGAATCCCAATGACTGTGGTGAATAGTGTGTTGCCATGGAACAGAATCTGGTTAGTCTTCTGGCCTCATGTAATATATCCACTCTAGCATGTCCACTTCTACGAACCTTTTATCCCTTTTTCACCACTTGTCATGGCCATTAAGATATTTTAACTGCACTCAGGATGAGCTATTGCTTTCTCCACGCTTTTGGAGCCTTCTTGGAGTCAAATTTGCACCAGTCTCTGGGATCCTTGTCAGGAAGTTATCACCTGTATCCAGAAAGAGTACCCCCAAATGAATAGATTCTCCCTTGTCGAGCATTGTGTTCTAGATCTTGTGATAAAGTATCCTCAAAATCCAAACCTAAGGGTACTCCCCCACGTCAGGCTGGTACATGCTTGCTAAATTTTGCTGCTCCATTGGAGTATATAGCCTCTTTTCTCCCTTACCAAGTATATAGTTTATTGATGCAAGAAACCATGTCACAAGAAGATAGAGAAAATATAAAGTCATATTTCTTTTTTTTTTTAAGTAGAAGAAAAAAATTATTTGTAATTTCAAAAGGTTTTGGGACTTGATCATTTTCATCTGTGGGAGATGCAAGAAACCATGTCACAAGAAGATAGAGAAAATATAAAGTCATATTTCTTTTTTTTTTAAGTAGAAGAAAAAAATTATTTGTAATTTCAAAAGGTTTTGGGACTTGATCATTTTCATCTGTGGGAAAAAAAGAGTTAAAGTAGAAAAGAAGAAGAAGAAAATAGCTTATTTTGGGTATAGCCTGACCCAGGGTAGTCACTGATCACACAGGATTGTCTTAACACAGGCTGTTTACAGCTTCTGAATCAGCATAGCAGAAATACCTTCTCCTCCCTAGCAAACACTGGCAAGACTGTATTCTTTTTGCTTCAAGGCATGAACCAAATGAATGGCAGCTCTGGCTCCAGACATCCCAATTGGATGCTGCAGAGAAATGGCTCCTCCATCAGTATTCACTTTTGGGGGCTCAATCTCCAGCATTTTAATGTTTGCTAGTACAACAGGCTAAAGGCTACATTTACTTCCTACATTGTAGTAACTTCTTTGTTCAGTCCTGCATCTTTAAGAGCCTTAAGTACAGCATATGCAAGTGCAATGGGAAAATCAACAGGCTCTACAGTAGCATCAGCAAATGCTGCTGTTCTTGCCAGTGGTTTAACATTGAGCCTCTTGGCTGCATCTGCAGTCATCAGAACCACAGCGGCTGCCCCATCATCTGGTGTGCTGGCATCGGCGGCTGTTTCTGTGCCGTTTTCTTTTCGGAAAACTGTCCTTAGCTTTTGAACTTTACTAAAATCAACACGTTTACCTTCTTCATCTTCTCTAACCACTACCTCCGGTTTACCTTGTACTGTAATTGTGACAGTAATAGCTTCATTTCCAAACTTTCCAGCTTCCCATGCTGCTTTACTTCTGGTGTAAGAGTTAATAGTACAAGTATCCTGTTCAGGTCATGCGATATTCAGCTCCTTTGCAGGACTCTCAGCACAGCTGCCCGTCTGAATTTTATTGTAGACATCAGCTGGCCCATCTCTTACAATCAAACCTTCAAGCTTTTCCCCATCATATGGTGTTGTTCCTCATTCATTACACGCAGAGCACTGGACATGCTCTCCATCCCACCTACCACTGCACATCCTCCAGCAACACTGCTTGCCTTGCGGGGGCTTGTCCTTCACCTCCTTGTAGAACATTACTCATGAATGCTTCTTTCAGTTCTTCTTATGGAATCCCTGCCTTTTCAATGGCTCCCTGAATTGCAATGGAACCAAGTTTAGTGGCTGGCAGTGAGGAAAGGCCACCTAGACAAGACCCAGAGAGTGTTCTTGCAGCACTTATTATGACCGCTTCATTCAAAGTGGGGTTTGATGCATAGCTGAAATCCACATCTTATTTCCTTCCCAAACAAGTGCCCCATCTGGCACACCAGTGATAGTCATTACGATGACCATGCGGAGATCCTGGGTGTAGAAACGCACGATGTGAAAATAAGCAAGTCGCCAGGTGCATGTCGGAGCACTTATGGGCCCACAAGAGTCAGGCGGGTGGCTCTCTTGGTGCCTACATTTAAGGCTGCACCTGCACAGCGGGGCCACCAGCAAGGACCTTCCAAGGAGGGGGAAACAAGCGCACCCAGTAGTCCAGGGTCCAAGCACAGTGGGGCCGAGGCCTACCCGGGGGGTTGAGACCCGCTCACCTGCATCAGCCTCCGAAGCAGAGGGCTGTGCCCCTGCATGGTCCTATTTCTACTAAGGAATTAAATAAGTAAATAAAAACCCTTGCCAAAAACCCCAAAAAACTTTATACCTAGTGGGTTTCATAAACAAGCTGTGCCAAACACTTAAGGAAAAAATAATGGAAGGAGAGCCGGCCTTTATTTATTTATGTATTTATTTATTTATCTATCTATCAATCTACTTTTATTTATTTTTTGTGGCTGGCCACAGGGATGGAGCCAGGGACCTTGGTGTTGTCAGGACCACACTCTAACCAACTGAGCTAATGGGCAGCCCAAAGGACAGCCTTTTTAACAAATGGTGCTTGAGCAATTAGACATCCACACACACACACAAAAAATGAATCTAAACCTAAACCTCATACCTTACACAAAAATGAACTCAAAATGGATCATGGGCTTAAATGTAAGACATAACAACATAAGAGAAAATCTTCAGGATCTACGGGTAGGGAAAAAGTTCTCAAATTTACACCGGAAGTATGATTCTAGAAAAGAAAAACTGATAAATTGGACTGTATCAAAATTTTAAAACTTTGCTTTTCAGAGATTGTCAAGAGGATGAAAAGACAAGCTACAGACTGGGAGAAAATAATTGCAAGCCACATATTCAACAAAGGAACTTGTATTCAGAATATATAAAGACCTCTCAAAACCTAACAGTAAACAGTCCAATTAAAAATGGGCAAAAGACATGCACAGACATTTCACTTAAAGAGCATATACAGATGGCAAGTAATGGTATTTTGATTGTGTTTTTTAATCCTTATTTTTAAAGATGCATGCTGAAGTATTGTGGTAGACTGAATAAACCTCCTCCTCCCAAAGATGTATACATCCTGATCCCTGGAACCTGTGAATATGTTAAATTACACAGCAAGGAGGAAGTAAGGTTGCATAATCGACTGACTTTGAGATGAAGAGATTATTTTAGATTATCCAGGTGGGTCCAGTGTAATCTCAAGGATCCTTGGAAGGGAGTCAGGAGTGTCAGTATCAGAGTGATACAATGTGAGAAGGACTCCACGAGGCATCCCTGGCTACGGCCAAGGAATGTGGGCAGCCTCTAGAAGCCAATAAAGGTAAGAAATGGATTCTCCCCTAGAGCCTCCAAAAGAAAGAAAGCCCTGCAGACAGCTTGGTTTTAGCCCAGTGAGACCCATTTCAGACTTCTGACCTTCAGAACTGTGAGAGAATAAATTTGTTGTTTTAATCCCATTTGTGGTCATTGTTACAGCAGCAATAAGAAACGAATACAAATATTTACAGATAAAATGTTAGTGCAGTCTTTTTTAAACATGGCCAGAATTTCTTTGACAATCCTCTCATTGAGAGGTGGGATCTAGTTCCCCTCTCCTTGAATCTGGATAGGATTGTGAATGCTTTTACCAATAGACTGTAGTGGAAGAGACACACAGTGACTTCCGTGGCTAGGTCATAAAAGGCCGTGAGCTTCCACCTATTCACCAGGAACACTCTCTGAGTTCCAGATTGCAATCTTGGAAAGGCCATGTGTGGACAGCTCCAGGTGAGAGTCTCAGCTGAGCCTGTCCTTTAAACATCCCAGCCCAGATACCAGACATGTGAATAAGGAAGCCATCACAGAAGTGGATCTTCCAATGAAGATAGTGAGGGTGATTTATGACTTTGACTGTTTATGGTATCATTGATTTTATCACATCTGTGGGGTCGGAGCAGTTGTGAAAGAACATCAGCACTTTCCGCTCTATGGGAGAGAAACAGTCAGCCTGCAGTTCATAGATTAATCTCTTATTGCGAAGAGGCCTGTGGCCACACAAACTCCTGGTCGTCCACTCACAGAGGAAATTATTTCTTCAGAATGACCTCAATGAACTGAGTAGATAATTTTCTCAGAAGTGCTGCCATCAATGGAGAAATTGAGCGATTCTTGCATATACTCTGAACCCTTGTGCTGACCAAAATGTGTTGACAACCTCTGAATTATGCCCTTCACAGCACAATACTATGATTTAAATCTTCCCTTACAATCACTCCAGGTTTCCATTTTCCAATGCCATGGAGCTCTCTATAAAGAGAGGTGGTGATGGCTTCAACCCAAAAAGGAGAGCCAACTGCAAGTACCCAAGTCTTGTCCTAGCTGTGCTGACACTCAAGCCCAAACCCTCTCTGGCCCTGAGTGAGACCACATCAGAAATGCCCTGATGACTAAGATCACCTAAGTGAAAATAGAGCACTTAACATAAGAGTTTGAATCACCCATGTAGTTTTTCACTTCTCTTTTTCAAAAGAGTCCAGGCTATCCTACCAAGCAGTTCAGTGAGAGTAGGGGTCATTAATTTCCACTTTAAGATAATTGATGCCTAACTCACTGAGTAATTGGCAGGAGACATATCCCAGCTCTATTTATCTCCCACTGGCACAGGTAAGCCTAGATTCATGTCAGCTATTCTCAAGAGCCTTGTCCTTTTGATGACATGTGAGATATCCCAGCTTTATCTCTCTTGTGTTGTGACATCATGGGCTAGATGAATTTCTCCACCAAAATTGTGAGAGGGAAGATAAGACATTTTAGTGAGCTAAGTCCCTTAAAGAGTAAGAATAAAAACCAAAATGGAGAGATACACACAGAGACATGCCCCAGTTCATTGAGTCCCCCAACTTTGAGAAATGCTGTGCCCTTCCAGTTCCTTCTGATCTTTTTTTTGGGGGGAGGGTGGAGAGGGGAAGCTGATTTTCTTTGCCTTCTGAATGGTTCAGTCTCTTGCTGTGCCTTCTCCTACAGTTGGTGTTGACTCCCCAGCCTCCTGGTGCATCTCTTATATGCCACAAAAGCGTCCTCAAGATATTTTAGCAGACTCTTATGAGGCCAGCAACCAGTGTTCTAAGCCCAGTAAGAGCCATTCTTTCTGCCCATTTCTGGGGAGAGAAGCTGAGAGGCCTGGGGAGGGGAGCAGCCCCATGGGTATAGGGAGGTGGATTGGGCACCATCCTGGCAATACTCAGGTCTCTAGGTCCATCACAGGTACAGAAGGGACCCTGAGGTACTCAGAAAGTACCAGTTCAGCAGCAGCAGAGAGACAGGAGTAGCTGGTCAAGTGCAGAGGAACAAAGGAGAGGAAGTGACAGCAGGAGAAAAGCTGTCTGAAGAGATCTCCATGAAATACTCAGGAAAATTGGTGGCCCTAAACTACAGGAGCGGATTGCTGAGAAAGTGACAAACCCTGAGATGTCAAGTCACAAAGAGGAATGCAAGGGCCACCATGAGCCCAGAAATGCCTTTCCTGGCTATAGCCTTCTTAATCCTTCTGCCATTCTCCATAGCTTCCAAACTAAAAGTGGCCAGCTGATCTGTTCCAACCCTAGTGATGCTGCAAGGGCCACCATGAGCCCAGAAATGCCTTTCCTGGCTATAGCCTTCTTAATCCTTCTGCCGTTCTCCATAGCTTCCAAACTAAAAGTGGCCAGCTGATCTGTTCCAACCCTAGTGATGCTTGGGTCCAGGAATACATCAGGAACCTAGAGCCAAATCTGAGTGGTCCAGAAAGAAAGAGCCAAATCCATCAGTAGATTGAAGAGTGGGAACCTGAGCTAGAACAATGGCTCTTGCAACCCCAGAAGCTACCTCCTTTATGTGTCTGAGGCTCTCTTCCCATTAAGCAAACTCTGGAACCTTCCATACTTAAATTTTAATTTATTTAACTTATTTCATCTTTATTATGTATTTCTAATTTTGAATTACTTTTTAAAAATGTTTTCTCTAAGAAATCACATAGTATACAGTGATTCAAGGTAATATTAAATGATTGTGCTAAATCCTCTCTAAATATTAGACTAAATCCATCAACACAAGAAATTATAAACGTTCAATGAATATTTGGTCTTCGTACTATGTCATAATCTTTTTTAATAATAAAGATGTTTTTGTTTATTTAAAAGTAAGTCTCGAACTTCTAGCTATTGTGTTGGTTGTTCTCTTGAATATCAGGAATATTAGTTGGTTGGGATGAGAGGGGAAGTTTAGGAAATTTGGAAAAGAGAGAAGCAACAGAAAAAAGAGAGGACATGTCAGTGTAATGGCACCATGCCTTACAATGGAACTAGCATCATGGAAAGTCAAAACTGAAATAATATAAACTATAATTTATACTCCCTAAAATAAAATCAGTACTTTACATGAACAAAAATGCAAGATGTTCTTTCATATGCAGCTTTACACTTTTTAAAAATAAATCAAACTTTCTTAAGAATAATGACTTAACTTTTATTATGAGCTTAATATAAATTGACAACTTTCATGCACTGGCTCATCTTGTCCTCAGAATATTGTTATGATGCATACACCATTATTGCCCAGTTGACAGATGGGGAAATAGAAGTTCAGGGGGGTTAAGTAACTTCTCCGTGGCTATATAATTAGTAGTGTTGGGATTTAAACGTGGGTCCATGTCCCATCCTCCTAACCATCAGATCTTTGCCTCTCAAGGTGCTGTTCCACCTGGAACAGATTTAACGTGACATTCCCCGTTCCATGATGTGGGCATTCCGGTTCCAGTTAACCAGATCTTCCTCATGGGTGGGCAAAGGCAAGATGACTCAAGTCCCTCTACCTATGATTTGCATCTTCACTTTGCTCCTGCTTATCAAGCTAAAGGTCAGGGTGCAGGCCAAGTCTCTCTGCTTGCCATCTCTCTGCCTTCCCCTTACAGTTCTCCAGGTACACTTTGAGCACATCAACAAATAAGTCACCTACGTAGAATGCAACCAGATAGTGAGAAGACTCCCTCCTTCCTTGATAGCATCTCCAGTCTCTACAAACTTCTCCCTTTGAGTGCCCTCATTTGCTATAGTACTCCCTGCATGGGCAATGATTCTTTCCTCCCCCCTCTCTCCAATCTCCTACTGCTATAGACTGGAGCAATGGAGAGAGGTATAGGGCTGGTATTGCCATCTCCAGGGAATATCATCCCTGGAGACGGTATCTATGTGGTCTTTTTAGAATAAGACAACAGCTTTTTGCAACAGGATAAATCCCATTCATCTTGTTAAATTACACAGAAAATTCAGAAATACAGAAGGCAGTGAAACTGCCTAATACTGGACAATAAAAGAAAATAATAACTCATCAAATTAATTCAGAACTCTGCAACTTAGGAAACCTCATTCATCTTGTTAAATTACACAGAAAATTCAGAAATACAGAAGGCAGTGAAACTGCCTAATGCTGGACAATAAAAGAAAATAATAACTCATCAAATTAATTCAGAACTCTGCAACTTAGGAAACCCGCAACTGTTTCCCCAATTTTAGAAAAGATATACATGACTTATGAGTAAATATTCTTCATATATCAAGAACAAATTAATAAGAAAATGACAAAGATATATTACATACCTAAGTGAATTGAACACTATAATTTTGCTTCTAAATGAAATTAGTTTTTCCTTTTCCTATTATCCTTTCTCACCACTATTAGGATAAAAAACAAATGTCTATTCAGGGCTGGCCAGTTAGCTCTATTGGTTAGAGCGTGGTGTTATAACATCAAGGTCGAGGGTTCAGATCCCTGTACTGGCCAGCTGCCAAAAAATAAAAATAAATAAAAATGTCTATTCGGACATTCAGTGGCATTGAATGCAACAGGTAGCCAGGGGTCTTGGGGTGCAAATGAAGAGTGAACCCCATGCTGTGTCTCCTATATGCAGATGAGGTCGTGGCTCCACCCACATCAGGACCTTAAAGTTTGCCGCCTCTGATTTTTCTCACTATTTGTGTCTCTTATGTCCAAAGGCTTGTATACAAATGTTTATAACAACTTTATCTAAAATAGTTCCAAATTTTATTCAAAATAGAACCCAAATGTCTATCAAGTGATAGATGAATAAACAAATTTTGGTACAGTCAGTTCTGCTATAACATGATACATGCATTTCTAAAAAAAACCACATTATGCAAAATCATGCAATAAAATCCACAGGGCATAGGTGGAAAATGAGGTTGGGGCACAATATCCAAACACTTAATTTGTGACATGTTAGAGAAACGAAAGAAATAAGACCCTAATAAAAATGGGAGCACAGTTTTACAGACGTTAAATAGTTTACATAAATACTACAATAAATATGGCACTTTATTTTGAAAAAGACCTGAAGTTTGTTTGTGGAAGTGGGAGTTGAAAGGGTCACAGTTTGTGAGTTATTGTGAAATGGTAAAAGGAAGGTTGTCTGAAATCAGAAAGAAAGTTGTAACTCTGGGTCATGAATAGGTGTGGCTCATAACACATGTTGAACTGGGGTAGCTGGTAGATGGGTTTTTGTGTGTGCTTCTTTTTTTTTTTTTTTGGATTTATTTTTTTCATTGTACCTGTTTATGAGGTACAGTTTGTTTTTTTCAATACATGTATATACTGCATAGTGATCTAATCAGAATAGCATATCCATCACCTAAAGAGTTGTTATTTCTTTGTAGTTATAACATTCAAGATCCTCTTTTCTGGCTATCTTGAAATACACAGTACAATATTATTAGCTGTTGTCACCCCAGAACACCAGAACTTATTCTTCCTACCTAACTGTGACTTTGTACCAGTCTCCCAACCTTTCCCCTGACTCCCCTACTCCCCTGTCTTTTTTTCTCTGTTTTTAACTTATCTATCTTAATTGATGCATGATAATTGTAGATATTTACGGAGTACAGTATGATATTTGGGCACATTCATGCTGTGTGTAATGATCACATCAGGGTGCGTGGTATATCCATCACCTCAAGCATTTGTCACTTTGTGTCGGGAACATTTCACATCATTTCAACTATCTTTTCAAAGATACACAGTATTTTGTAATCTCCCTACATTGCTATAGAACACGAGATCCCATTTTTCCTTTCTCTCTACTGTTTTGTATCTGCTGACCACTGTCTCCTCATCCTTCCTCCCTCCTCCCCCAACCAGTCTCTAGTAACCACTATTCTACTCTCTACTTCTATGAAATCAACTTTTTTAGCTTCCACACATGCGTGAGAACATGTGATACTTTTCTCTCTGTGCCTGGCTTATTTCACTTAACATAATTTTCTCCAAGCTCATGCATATTGTTGCAAATGGCAGAATTTCATTCTTTTTTATGACGGAGTAGTATTCCATTGTGTAGATATACCACATTTTCTTGATCCAGTCATCCGTTGAAGGACATTTAGGTTGGTTCCAACTCTTGGCTATTGGTAATAGAGCCATGATAAACATGGGAGTGCAGGTATCCCTTTGATTTATTGATTTCCATTCCTTTGGATATATACCGAGTAGCGAGATTGCTGGTCCATATGTTAGTTCTATCTGTAGTTGTTTGAGAAGTATCCATACAGTATCCATAGTGTACTAATTTACATTCCCACCAACAATGTATAAGAGTTCCCCTTTCTCTGCATCCTTGCCAGCATTTGTTATTTTCTGTCTTTTTGGTGATAGCTTTTCTAAATGGGTTGAGATGATATTTCATTGTGGTTTTGATTTGCATTTCCCTAATGATTAGTGACATTGAGAATTTTTTTAATATACCTGTTGGCCATTTGTATGTCTTCTTTTGAAAAATGACTATTCAGTCCTTTGCCTATTTTTAAATCAGATTATTTGTTTTTGTACCATTGAGTTGTTAGAGGTGTTCATATATTCTGGATGTTAATCCATTGTTAGATGCATAGATTGCTATTTTCTACCATTCTACAGGCTGTCTTTTTGCTCTGTTGATTGTTTCCTTTGCTGTGCAGAAGCTTTTTAGTTTGATATAATCCCATTTTGCTTTTGTTCCCTGTGCTTCTGAAGTATTACTCATAAAATCTTTGCCTAGACCTATGCCCTGAAGTGTTTTCCCTATGTTTTCTTCTAAAAGTTTTATAGTTTTATGTTTTACATCTAAGTCTTTAATCCATTTTGATTTGATTGTGGTATATGGTGAGAGATTGGGGACTAGTTTCATTCTTCTGTATATGGATCTCCAGTTTTCCCAACAGCATTTATTGAACAGACTATATTCCCCTAGTGTATGTTCTTGGCACGTTTGTCAATAACCAGTTGGCTGTAGATATGTGGATTTATTTCTGGGTTTTCGATTCTGTTCCATTCATCTAGGTGTCTGCTTTTGTGCCAGTACCATGCTGTTATGAGTACTATAGCTTTGTAGTAATCAGAGAATCAGGGAACGTGATACCTCCCGCTTTGTTGTTTTTGCTCAGAATTTCTTTAGGTCTTCGGGGTCTTCTGTTGTTCCATATACATTTTTTAATTGTTTTTTCTATTTCTGCGAAGTATGTCATTGGTTGTTTGATGGGGATTGCATTGAATCTGTAGATCACTTTGAGTAGTACGGTCATTTCGACAATATTAATTCTTCCAATCCATGAGCATGGGATATCTTCACATTTTTGTGTGTATTCTTTTATTTCTTTAACGAGTATTTTATAGTTTTCATTATAGAGACCTTTCAGCTCCTTAGTTAAATTTATTCCCAGGCATTTTTTTGGTGTTGTTGCAATTGTAAATGGGATAGATTTCTTGATTTCTTTTTCTGCAAGTTCATCGTTGGTGTATAGAAATGCTACTGATTTTTGTATGTTGATCTTGTATCCCACAACTTTACTGAATTTGTTTATCAGGTACAGGAGTTTTTTGATAGAGTCTTCGGGTTCTCCTATATAAAATCATGTCTTCTGCAAGCAGGGACAAATTGACTTCCTCCTTTCCAATTTGGATGCCCTTTCTTTTTTCTCTTGTCTAATTGTTCTGGCTAGGACTTCCAGTACCATGTTGAATAGTAGTGGTGTGAGTGGGCACCCTTGTCTTGTTCCAGTTCTTAGGGGGAAAGCTTCCAGCTTTTCCCCATTCACTATGATGTTAGCTGTGGGTTTGTCATGTATAGCCTTTATTGTATTAATACAGTTTTCTTCTATGTCTAATTTGTTGGGAGTATCATGAGAGAGTATTGAATTTTATCAAATGCAATTTTTCTGTGTCTACTGAGATCACATGGTTTTTTTCTTCCATTCTGTTGATGTAATATATAATGTTTATTGATTTGTGTATGTTGAACCATCCTTGCATCCCTGGGATAAATCCCACTTGATCATGGTGTATAATCTTTTTGATGTGTTATTGGTTTTAGTTTTCTAGTATTTTTTTTTTCGTTAAATTTTTATTTTGTCAATATGCAATGAATATGATTATTATGGCCCATCACCGACACCTCCCTCCCTCCTCCCTCCCTCCCCTCGTGCAATGTATATGATTATTATGGCCCATCACCGACACCTCCCTCCCTCCTCCCTCCCTCCCCTCGCCCCCCAGAATGTCCTTTCCGTTTGCTTGTTGTAACAACTTCAAAAAAGTATAGTTGTTATATCTTCTTCCCCCC
>NW_007726483.1:634950-644431 GCF_000696425.1 Galeopterus variegatus
ACATTTGGGCTGATTCCAACTCTTGGCTATTGTAAAGAGTGCTGCAATGAACATTGGGGTACAGGTATACCTTCGACTTGATGATTTCCATTCCTTTGGATATATTCCCAGCAGTGGGATAGCTGGGTCATATGGCAGATCTATCTGCAACTGTTAGTTTTCTAGTATTTTATTGAGGATTTCTGATTTTGTTAAATTGTTTGTCTGTTTTCTCCTGTATCTCAGTGATTTTCCTTGAGATTACTAATTTGAATTCTTTTTCCAGCAAGTTGATGATTTCCAATTCTCTGGCATCAGTTACTGGGACATTAATATGTTTCTTTGGTGATGTCATGTTACCTTGTTTTCTTCACCTTGTCATTGTTTCTTGTTTCCCTGCATTGATGTCTGTGCATCTGGTGGAACAGTCATCTCTTGGAGTTTTGTAGAGTTGCTTGGATGGGGAAGGACTCTCAGCTGCAGTGTGTCCTAGGGTGTTGACTGGGTAGAGTGCAATGATTTTGTTCAGGGTAAATGCAGGAGTGTAGATTCTGTGTAGTTTCTTCAGCTATAATCCACTTTTGCTATATCTGCAAGTGACTCAGCAACCTATGCTTGGGAGGTTTGTGGCAGCAGTGGCACAGTTTTGCTGGGGCTGGGATTGCTGGGTTGGTTCACAGGCTGGGGGTGTGCATGTGCACCTTGTGGGTCAGTCATCTTGGGAGCTGGTTCACTGGGGATGTGATTGACTCTCAGGCCATGACTATGGGAGTATAGCATGTCATAGTCTCAGGGACTGGTTTGCCAGTGGCAAGGTCACCATGCTGCCTCTGACCAGGGGTGGGCCCACCAGCAGCACTTCAGCCAAGCTGTTTCTCACTAGGATGCGTGTGCATGATGCTCAAAGACTCTGGAACTGGTCTTCCAGGGGTGTGACAGCTGAGGTGTTTCTCTGAGCCAAAGGCATGGGTGTTCTTTGGCTCAGCTGGCTGAGTTTGGGTCTGCCAGTGGCCCTTTTGCTGTGCCATTTCTTGGAGTTTGATGTGAGGTTGTGCTTCCCTTGGTAGTTCGGGAGCTGGTCTGGCAAGGGCAGAGATGCTGAGCCACTTCTCAGGCAGTGGATGAGGCCACTAGGCCAGGCTGCAGTGAGGGGGCCCATCTAGCTGTGTCTTAGGCAGTGGGTGGGGCCACTAGGCAGGCCTACAGTGAGAGGGTCCATTCAGCTGCTTTCCATTTGGTGGGCTAGGCCACTAGTGAGGAGTCCTATTCAGCCACTTCATCAGTAATGGATGGGGCCACTAGGTAGGCCTGCAGTAATGGGTCATGTAGCTGTTTCTGGGACTGTTGGCAAGGCTACTAGGTGGGACTGTTCAGCATGGGACCACCTGGACACTTCTCCAGGAGGGTGCAATGCACTTTATTTCTGAGGGCAAGAGATCTGTGAGCTGTTTTTCTGTGTTATGAGGAATGGAGGGTGGTCCACCTAAGGAGGGTCTGCCTGTCTGATCTCTGGCCAGGATTATGGGGGTACATCATTTTAGCAGGTCTAGGGTTGGCTTCCTAGAGTGCAGAACTAGAGTCACAACCACTGTGAGCCCAGGCTTCAAGCCACCAGGATCAGGGCATTGTAGCCTCTCCTGAGAGTGTGCTGGGATGAGGGCAGAGCCTTAGGGCTGGGTAAGCACTGCAGCTACTGGCCCCAAGGCAGGGCGCATTCCTGGCAACAGCTCTGGTTTCAAGATGACACCATCTTCATTGGATTGGGTCATGAGGGTGGGAGGTGGGGAGTGCCGTTTGTGCTATTGTTCTACAGCAAGGCAGTGTATGTATTCTAGGCCACTCCCCACACTTGGCTCCAGGCTTGTCCTGCCAAATAAAAGCTTAGAGAAACTCCTCTGGGGGTATTCCAGCCCTTCACAAACTGTAAGGTAGCTTCCTTCAAAAATCTATGATTAGTGCAAAGAGGCAAAGAGAAATCTCTTGAAATACAGAAAGGTGAGAGCACAAGTAAAGAAAAATTACCAGTGACCTAGATTAGAAATGGATTATAAATAAAAAAGATCTCCTGTGGTTCATAAATCTGGCAGCACAAAGAGATCTGGAGAATCTTGCCAGTGTTGAGATCTCAAACCCTGTAGAAGGGAAAGTTTTGATCCTAACAATGAGACATTTAAAGCCAGTGCAAACTGAGTCAAGCTAAAGCTGCAACAAGGCCCAGATACAGCTTGACTACAGATCAGATTGAATCAGTCCCACACTCTAGCAGCATGAGAGAAGAGGAATGCCTTTCTGGTGTATTATTGCTTAAGCCCCTATTGTCCTTCTATATAAAATGCCCAACATGCAACAAAGAATTATAAGACATAGGAAGAAGCAAGAAAATGTGATCTGTGATCTGGAGAAGAAACAGTCAACAGAAGTATAATCAGAGATGGCCCAGATGTTGAAATTAACAAATGGGGATTTTTAAAAAACAGTGATAAAAATGATTAAATATGTGGTAGAAAAGGTGACCAGTGTAAATTAAGAAATGGAAATTTCATCCGAAACACTGAAACCTTTCCAAAGAACCAAAAAAGAAAGAAAGAAAGAACGCTAGAAATGAAAACTAAGATTTTATCAATGACAGGTGCATTAGTTGAGATAATAACAGACCTAACGGGGTGGAGAAAAGGATCAGTAAATTTGAAGATGAATCAATAGAAAGAATCTAAACTGAAATGCAAAAAGAAAGAAAAAAAGTTGAAAATAAGAAAGAGCACATTCAAGACATGTAGGAAAATAGCAAATAAAGTAAAATATATGTACTTAGAATTCCAGAAAGACAGGAGTGAGAGAACAGGAAAGAGAGAATATTTGAAAACATAATTGATGAAAGACAACAAACTACAGATTCAAAAATCTTGGGCACCCAAGCAGGATAAATACAAAGAAAATGACAGCTAGGCAGGACATAATTAACTGCTGAAAGTGCAAGTTAAAGAGTATGAAGGATAATTCTAGGTGTCAACTTGGTTAGATGAAGGAATGCTGAGAAACCTGGTAAAGCTATCTTTTTAGGTGTGTCCATGAGGGTGTTTTCAGCAAGATTAGTATGAGAGTCTGAGTGGCCTGGGTGTGAAAGACCCACTCTCAATGTGGGTGGGAACCATCCAATCCACTGGGGGTCCAGAGAGAACAAAAGACAGAGGAAAGAGGTGAAGCTCTCTCTTGATCCACTGGAGCTGGGATACACTCTTCTCTCCTGTCCATGGACATCAGAGCTTGAGACTTTTCAGCTTTGGATTCAGGACTTATACCAAGGACACCATCAGCTTCCCTGGTTTTGAAGCCTTTGGACTTGGACTGAACCACACTACCAGCATCCAGTTTATAGACGGCCTATTGTGGGACTTTTCTTCATAGTCACGTGAGCTAATTCCCCTAATAAATCCCTCTCATATAATTATAATATATCCTATTGATTCTGTCTCTCTGGACAGCCCTGACTAATGCAAAGAGTAAGTGTTAAGAACAGACAGAGAGAAAAGATAAATTACATACAGGAAAACAACAACACAAAGAAATGAGAAGACTCAATTACAGAACACAATGAAATGAGAAAAACTATCCAGGATATGGAGGAAATTTACAAAGAGATTAATACCATAAAAAAAAGAATGTTGGGCCGGCCCAGTGGCGCACTGCTACAGCGCGCCGTTTGGGAGCATGGTGGCACTCCCGCCGAGGGTTCGGATCCCACATACAGACCGGCCGCTCACTGGCTGAGTGAGGTGCAGACGCAACACCGAGGGTTGCGATCCCGATGCCGGTCCCGGTCCGGTACGGGCGCGACACTGAGGGTTGCGATCCGTTGCTGGTCACGAAAAAAGACAAAAAGGAAAAAAAAAAAAAAAGAATGTTGCAGAACTCCTGGAACTGAAGGATTCATTCAAGGAAATAAAAAGCACAACTGAGTGCATAAGCAGCAGGTTAGAACAATCAGAAGAAAGATTTTCAGATCTCAAAGATGATTTTCATGAATAGCCCAGGTGGACAAAAAAAAAAGAATTTTTTTAAAAATGAAGATTATCTAAGAGCTAACAGACAACCTTAGCCACACAAGTCATGGGTATTCCAGAAAGGGAGGAGAGAGGAAAAGGCATAGAAAACCTATTCAATGAAACAATAATGGAAAACTTTCCAGGCATAAGGAGAGACACAGACCTTCAGATCCATGAAGCTCAAAGATGTCCAAACAGATTCAATCCAAAAAGACCTTCTCCAAGACATTTTATAGTCAAACTGGCAAAGCTCAAAGACAAAGACAGAATTCTAAAAGCAGCAAGAGGTAAGCATCAAGCCACCTAGAAGGGAGCCTCCGTCACACTAACATCAGACTTCTCAACTGAAACTCAACAGGCCAGAAGAAAAAGGAATGGTATACTCAAAATACTAAAAGAAAAAGATTGCCAATCAAGAATTCTATACCTAGCAAGTTTATCCTTCAGAAATGAGAGAGACATTGTGTATTTCCCAGACAAACAAAAACTACAGAAATTCACCACCACATGACCAGCCCTGCAAGAAATTCTCAAGGTAGTACTACATCTGGATTCCAAAAACAATATTCACTCTCAAGAATACACAAGAAAGAACAAAAGCCACTAGTAAAACAAAAATGCAAATGAGAAGGAGAAAGATACTAAATCTTACCACCTCAAAAAACCAAAAAACATTGAAGACAAATAATAAAAGGGGAAAAAAGGAACAAAAGACATTTGAAACATTCAAACAAAAAGCAGTAAAATGCCAGAAGTAAGACAATACCTATCAATAACAACCTTAAATGTAAATAGATTAAACTCTCCATTCAAAAGACACAGACTGACTGATTGGATTAAAAAGCTAGACCCAACTACATGCTGTCTTCAAGAGACTCACCTCACCTATAAAGATACACGCAGACTAATAGTGAAAGGATGGAAAAAGATATACCAAGCAAATAGAAATGAAAAAGCAGTAGGAATAGCTATTCTTATATCAGATAAAATAGACTTTAAACCAAAAACCATAGAAAGAGATAAAGAAAGCTATAATATAATGATAAAATGATCTGTCCAACAAGAAGACATAACAATCATAAATATGTATGCACCCAAAACTGGAGCACCCAGATATATAAAGCAAACACTATTAGGCCTAAAGAAAGAGATAGACCCCAATACAATAATAGTGGGGGACCTGAACATCCCTCTTTCAGCATTAAACAGATCATCTAGGCAACAAACCAACAGAAAAACACAGGATTTAAATTATGCCTTAGACAAACTGGACCCACCAGATTATCTTCAGAACATTTCATCCCACAACTATAAAATATACATTCTTCTGGGCCGGCCCGGTGGCGCACTGCTACAGTGCGCCACTTGGGAGCGCAGCGACACTCCCGCTGAGGGTTCGGATCCCACATACAGACCGGTTCCCGCTCACTGGCTGAGCGAGGTGTGGGAGCAACGCCGAGGGTTGCGATCCCGTAGCCGGTCCCGGTCCGGTACAGGCGTGACACTGAGGGTTGCGATCCGTTGCCGGTCACGAAAAAAGACAAAAAGGAAAAAAAAAAAGAAAAGAAAAAATATACATTCTTCTCATCAGCGCATGGAAGATTCTCCAGGATGGACCACATGTTAGATCATAAATCAAGTCTCAAAAAAATTTTAAAAATTGAAATCATTTCAAGTATCTTTTCAGACCACAACAGATTAAAACTGGAAATCAATAACAAGCAAAACTCTGGAAACTATGCAAATACATGGAAATTAAACACCAAGCTCCTGAATGATGTATGGGTCTGAGAAGAAATTAAATAGAAAATCAAAATACTTCTTCAAACTAATGAAAATAAAGACATATCATACCAAAACCTGCAGGATACTGCAAAACAGTACTAAGAAGGAAGTTTATTGAAATAAATGCTTACATCACAAGAATAGAAAGACTTCTAATAAATGACCAAATGCTACACATCAAAGAACTAGAAAAACAAGAACAATCCAATCCTAAAAGTAGCTGACAGAAAGAAATAATTATGATCAGAGCAGAACTAAATGAAATAGAGACCCCAAAAATGACAAAATCAATGAAACAAAAAGTTGTTTTTTGGAGAAGATAAATAAAATAGACAAACCATTTGCTAGTTTAACAAACAGAGAGAGAGAGAAAAGACCCAAATAACAAAAATCATAAATGAAAAAGGAGACACTACAACCAATACCACAGAAATACACAGACTCATCAGAGACTATTATAAACAACTATATGCCAACAAATTTGAAAATCTGGAGGAAATGGATGAATTTCTGGGTACATACAAACTATCAAGACTGAATCAAGAAGAAATAAAAAACCTGAACAGACCAATAACAAGCAATGAGATTGAAGTAGTAATCAGCAGACTCCCAACAAAGACAAGCAAAGACTGGATGGCTTTACTGCAGGATTCTATCAAACCTTTAAAAAGGAACTAATACCAATTCTCTTCAAACTATACCCCAAAATTGAACATTCATATGGAACAGTGAAAGACCACAAATAGCCAAAGCAATCCTGAGCAAAAAAGTAAATAAATTCGGAGGCATAACACTACCTGACTTCAAACTATACTACAAAGCTCTAGTAACAAAAACAGCATGGTACTGGCTTAAAAATAGACACTCGGACCAATGGAACAGAATAGAGAACCTGGAAATCAACTCACATACATATAAATGGCCAACAGGTACATGAAAAAATGCTCAACATCACTACACATCAGGGAAATGCAAATCAAAATCACATTGAGATATCATCTCACCCCAGTTAGACTAGCCATTATTTAAAAAGACTGAGAATAAATGATGGTGAGGATGTGGAAAGGGAAACTCTTCTACATTTTTAATGGGGCTGTAAAATAGTACAGCCATTATGGAAAACAGGATGGAGATTTCTCAAACAGCTAAATACAGAACTACCACACAATCCAGCAATCCCACTTCTTGATATATACCCAAAGGAATGGAAATCATTATGTCAAAGGGATACTTGTACTCCCTTGTTCATCACAGCTCTATTTACAATAGCCAAGATATGGAGCCAACCAAAGTGTCCATCAATGGATGACTGAATAAGGTAAATGTGGTATATATACACCATGGAATATTACTCTGCCTTAAAAAAGGATAAAATTCTGCCACTTGCAGCAACATGGATGAGCTTGGAGAAAATAATGTTAAGTGAAAAAAACAAGCACAGAAAGAAATACAGCATGTCCTCACTCATAAGTGGGTGTTAAGAAAGACGGAAGAAGAGAAAAGAGGGGAGGAAGGGAGAAAGAAAGGAAAGACCGACTGACCACAATAATACACTGAACTTTCAGAAGGAGAGAACAAGTCTGTGGTTACTAGAGGTAGGAAAGGGAAAGGGAGAGGGGGCTTAGGGAGAAATTGGGTAAGGGGCACAAAGAATAATAATGAGTCATAATAATAGATATGCTAATAGTACTGATTTGATCATCAAATATTGTACATAAATAATGATAGTTAACATTGTACCTCAAAAATATGTATAATCAGGGCCGGCCCCGTGGCGCACTCGGGAGAGTGCGGCACTGGAAGCGCAGCCGCGCTCCCACCGCGGGTTCGGATCCTATATAGGTATGGCCGGTGCGTTCACTGGCTGAGCGCGTTGCGGGCAACACCAAGCCAAGGGTTGCGATCCCCTTACCGGTCACAAAAAAAGACAAAAAAAAAAAATGTATAATCAATTATGCTTCAATAAAATAAAATAAATAAATGAATAAAATTTTCCTTTCTTCCTTCATTTCTTCATTCCCTCTGTTAAAGTAAATTAAATTTGGCCTAAAGCTGCCTCTGTACATAGCATACTGTAACTTAATATGTAAACAAACTGCAACCTAACTTGAGAGTATATTCTTGCAACAAGTAACCAAGTCTCAGCCAATCATAGCAGCCAAGCTTCCATCCAATCACAAGTTTCAAACTGCCCAAACATGCCCATATAAGGCAAATGCCCAGCTATAGCCAATCAAGCTATTTCTGTATGTCACTTTCTTTTTCTGTCTATAAATACTGCCTGCCCATGTTGCTGGGTAAAGGTCCCTGAACCTTTACTAGTTCCTGGTGCTGCCCAATTCATGAATTGTTTTTTTACTCAGGTAAACTCTGCTGGATTTAATTTGTCTAAAGTTTTTCTTTCAATCCTTCCTCCTTCCTTTCTTCTTCCCTCCCTCTCTGTCTTCCTCACTCCAAATTTAATTAAATATTAATTTTGAAAAGCATTAATGTTAGGAAGTGGAACAACCGATACGAACACACTGCTGCTGGGAGTATGAATCTGGAAAATACTCTTATCTTGTATAACAAAGGTGTGCATAGCTGATAACCTAGTCCTCTCACTCCTAGATAAAGCCCATGAAATACACCATGAAATACACTTAAGCATACTCAGAGCGGCACTGTTAGCATTAGCAAAAATAAAAGAGGGCAATGGAGAAATAAATTGTGGTATATCTATACACTGAAATATTGCCAGGAATGAAAAAAAAGTGAATGAGCTACAGGTACAAACAATAATATGAGTGAATCTCAGGAGCATAATGTTGAGAGAGAAAAAAGGCTATGGAAAAATACGTATAATGATGCCATTTATATAAAGTTCAAAAACTTACAAAGCTAAAAATACATTGCTTAAGATTCAAATCTGTATGTGAAACTATGGGAAGAGCAAGAGCATTGTAGGAACAATATTCAGGAGTGAGATCACTCCAGGAATAAGGGACCACATGGGGCACTGAGTACAGGATGTTGGTGGTAGTGTTACTTTTTGTTCTCTTTATTTATTTATTTATTCTCTTTATTTATATTTTATGTCTACCCAATATTAAATAAAAATAATTATAAAACTATAAAAATTAGGTTATACAAAAAACATTTAGTATGATCCCGTGTTTTGTTTAATCATAAATGTGTATAATACATATGATGATTACATATAGAAAAATGACTGGGAAATTATACATCAAAATATTAAGTGATAAGTTAATATTTTTTGCTTGTTGTCTTAAAAATTCCATTAAAAAGCATGCATCATTTTTCCTAAAAATTATTTTATATGACATATAGGAATTTTGTAATGAAATGAAGTTGTTCACAGTATGTCAAAACATGGGCTATGAAAAAAATATTATTTTGGCATGATCCAGTCTAGGGAGAAAGCATGAAGAGAAGAAAGACAAAGACACATTTAAAAATGGACTCTCAAGAGATTTTTCTTGCTTTTTTTTGCTTAAGTATTTTCTAAACCTTTCCATACTGTTGCTTTTTAAGTAATGAGTGATGGCGAAAGCATTTGGTTTGCTTTGTTTTAAGAAGAAAGTGCCAAAGGCTTACCGCTTGCTTAAATTCGCAGAAGACCCTCGGCATCCTGTTCACCGCTGAATCTCTGGATGAATCTCCAGTGTTCAATT
>NW_007726483.1:644801-646359 GCF_000696425.1 Galeopterus variegatus
CAGAAGACCCTCGGCATCCTGTTCACCGCTGAATCTCTGGATGAATCTCCAGTGTTCAATTCATAGTATGTATGTATTCAATAAATATACACAGAATAAGTGAACGAATAGATGAGTGAATTAATGAATGAATAAGGAGCATTAACTGAACGGGTGGAAGAGAGGAAGCAGAACACTTGGTCTCCAATTTTTACATATTCCTCCTCTGTCCATTACAGGCTAGAAAGGGCATAATTCCCATAGATGAGAAATGGAAGCCCAAGGTGGGGGGTGTTTCAGTCCCCTGGCCTGAATGACATCCTCTCTAGCAGCTGAGATGATGCACAGGAGAGACCAATGACCTTTGTGGATTCTTGGGAAGCAGAGAGATTGTGGAATTTTGAAGACAACCAAACAGCAACCAACTTTTTGCAACAGGAGGGGGAAGGAAAATGGACAGCCTCCTCTCCTGTAGGCAAGATTCTGCATCTATGCACTTCTTATTAAGAAAAGTCTTGTTGGCTCTTTGTAAAGGAAGTGGGCACTGAAAGTCAGCATCAGTGCAGTTAGGGCGACTCAAACTGGGCCAACTCCACTTCCTGCTCTGGCAGTGTCAGACGTCTGGGGAAGGCGGGATGGAAAGAGCTCTGGACAAAGGATCTTATCTTCAGCATTTAAAAATACCCTGGGGTCCAGCCCCGTGGCTCACTTGGGAGAGTGCAGCACTGGTAGCCCTGCGGCCGCCAGTTCGGATTCTATATAGGGATGGCCAGTGTGCTCACTGGTTAAGCGTGGTGCAGACAGCACCGTGCCGAGGGTTGTGATCCCCTTCCCGGTCAAAATAATAATAAATAAAAAATAAAAAAATAAAAATAAAAATACCCTGGGATCAGCCAGGGAAATAGCAAAATTCAGGAAATAATATATAGTCTATCGTTGGCTGGCACTATTGTATATGCCAGTGTGCAAAAACCAAAGCAACTTTGCACACAAACAAAAAAAACCTTTGAGTCTTAATCCTCCTCATGACCTCCTCTTCCACTCCAACCTTCTCCTTTGAATAAGGGAAGTAGGGTCAGTCAAGCCAGACTGAAGCTCTGGGAGGAGGTGCATGTCACTTACCAAAGCATGAAAGGCAGATGACTCAGGGTCATCAGTAACTTAGATTCAGGAGCCCAGGAGTTGGCATAGACACCTAGTGATTGCACAATTCAGCTTCTTCCATCCTCCTGCCCACGTGCGTCTCCCACATCCTCTATATCTGATCTCCCTCTAAGCAAGGGGACAAAGGCCACTGCCTCCCACCCTCCCCATCCCACACTCACACAGTCACCCACAATAGCAGGGAGGAGAAAGACAGCTGTCAGAAGGCATCACTTGGGTACCTCTCTCTCTTCTCTCTCTCTCAACTTATGAGAAATGGGGTGATACATTGTTCCCCATTTATGCTCTTGGTTTGTTAGGAGAAAGCAGGCAACTGAGTCCCTCATCCATCTAGAGGAGGGAGAGTGAAGTCCCGGGGTGAGGACCCTGTGGTCTTCTCTTCCTTGCTTTCTCCAAGGCAACTGACAAGTGTTCC
>NW_007726483.1:646939-647869 GCF_000696425.1 Galeopterus variegatus
CACAATAGCAGGGAGGAGAAAGACAGCTGTCAGAAGGCATCACTTGGGTACCTCTCTCTCTCTCTCTCTCAACTTATGAGAAATGGGGCGATACGTTGTTCCCCATTTATGCTCTTGGTTTGTTAGGAGAAAGCAGGCAACTGAGTCCCTCATCCATCTAGAGGAGGGAGAGTGAAGTCCCGGGGTGAGGACCCTGTGGTCTTCTCTTCCTTGCTTTCTCCAAGGCAACTGACAAGTGTTCCTCCCAAATCCACCCACCTGCTCTCCAGGATACAGCTACCCAGGGCCCCACCTGCTTTGTCACTACCTTCAGTGCCCATGTGGATGAGACAGTGGTGAAATGGGGTGCCAACTGTGGACTGGCCAGACTTGAAGGACCTGGACAACTTCTCCCCGGTCACCTGCTCTTCTGTCTACCCTCGGTACACCAAACCCATTCCCACCTCTGGGTCTTTGCCTTTGCTCTTCCCTCTCCCCTGGACACACTTCCCCGGATCTGGGCATCTGGCTCCTTCTCAACAAGCAGGCCCAGCTGAAATGACACCCCCTCCAAATAGGCTCCCCCAGCCATCTTATTAGGCATCCCCCACCCACCATCGGGCACTCTCTATTACATCAGTCTGGTTTATTTTCCTCCTAGCCTTTAACTCAATCTCCTACCTCATTTATCTGACTCCCCCACTGGAACTTGAATACCTGAAGAGCAGGGCCCTTGTCTTTCCTGTCTGCCTCTTTGTCACCAGGGCCTAGAAAGTGCCTGGCACATAGTAGAAAGTCAATAAATATCTATTGAATGCATGAGTATGAGCCCTGAGGAAAGTCTTGATTTGCACACACAAGGGAGCCCTCACTCATTTAAACTGTTTACCTTACGTACTCCTCTTAGTAACATGTGAAACTTTAAAAGCTTAAGTAAATGACTCAAAAGTT
>NW_007726483.1:648237-648809 GCF_000696425.1 Galeopterus variegatus
TGAAAATGGGGTATTAAAGAGATGTTTGTACACTGCTGTTTATAGCAGCATTATTCACAATAGCTAAGAGATAGAAGCAACCCAAGTGCCCACCAACAGATGAACATATAAACAAAATGTGTTATAGACATGAAACAGAATATTTTTAAAATGGAATAACCTTAAAAAGGAAGGAAATTCTGACACATGCTATATCAGGGATGAATCTTGAAGACATTATGCTAAGTGAAATAAGCCAGTCACAAAATGACAGCTATTGTATCATTCCACTTACATGAGGTGTGTAAAGTAGTCAAAATCATGGAAATAAGAAGTAGAATGGTGGTTGCCAGGGGCTGGAGGGAGGAGGAAATGGGAAGTTATCGTTTCACGAAGACAGAGTTTCAGTTTTGCAAGATTAGAAGAATTCTGGAGACAGATAGTGGTGATGGTTGCAACAACAACATGAATGTATTTAATGCCATTGAACTGTATACACTTAAAAATGATTAAGAGGGTAAATTTTATGTTGTGTATATTTTACAATAATAAAAAAAAATTAAAAACAGATGCTTCATCTGAATTTGGTGGGG
>NW_007726483.1:649767-652006 GCF_000696425.1 Galeopterus variegatus
CAGGACCCATACCAAGTTTAACACAAAAATGAGAAATATGTACTTAAAGTTCAGTACACACGTAGGCTGGCTCAAGAGAGTGAGCAGCTGCTTGCGTAAGTAAGTTTGATACAAAAAGAAAGAAATACACACTCCACAGGCAGAGTGCGGTACTGGCTCCAGGAGAGTGAACAACAGCCCCGCCTTCTGCTGGGATTCAGCTTTTATAGTTTTGCCATCTAATGAATATTCCATTAAGGGGGTGATTCTCCACTATGTAACATTAGTCTTGCACACGCTCAGTTGGTCTCTTCCTGGAGCATGTTCATTGGCCAAGTCCTGTCACATGCACCAGGCATATTCAAGAATGTTCTGTGCTCTCTAGCACCTCTAGTGGAAGGTTATTCAGCTGCCAGGGTTATATAACCTTTCCTACCGAGCATACCCAGCCACTGGGTTTGCATCAGCCAGCCTCTCTGGTCTCATTTTCCCCCTGTTGGTGCTGAAAATAGGTCTAACTGGTAACAGTAACTTTCCTCTAGGGGAGAGCCTGGAGGAGGGGACCTGAGACCTAGGAGAGTAGCTGGAAACCCAGAGGCGTATCCTGAAACCTGAACCCAGAGAAACTGAGCACATCCTGTATTATTAGTACTGAAAGTCCCACATCCCAGGGACCCCCTGGGTCTCAGGTAAACCGGGATGATTGTCTCCCTACCTCCCACTACCAAAGCTTTGTGTTGTCACTGTGCAAGGACCCTGCAGCACAAACTCAAGGTGACAAGATATGATTGTATTGTATGGAATTGTGTTCTAGGGCATGGACCCTCTCACAGTACTGTGAATGATGCCCTGCAGGAGTTGTGCCAGTGGGCACTGCCCCTGAGTCAGCTCCAGGAAAGGAAGTGAATGGGCACACTGGCCCACTGCTCTAGCCCATGTGGATGCAGCCCCAGTGCCTGTCTTTACCACCAAGAAGGAACTGGTCTCTCAGCCCCAGACCCCAAGGCAGTCTTGGCTGCACAAAGAGCCCTGTGCACTTTTCTTGGCTGCCAAAGACAGATTCGGGGCAGGAAGTAGGGGTGCTCAGGTCAGCCCAGGTGAGGGGCTCCAATTCAATCCTAGCTGCTGAGGCCCAGTCATCCCAGGATCCTCTCCAGACCTGGGTCCCTGTTTCCAGCCCCATCAGACTTGAGTCCAGGCTTTGTGCTGGGGTGGACACAGTGCAGTATTCCACACATCCCAATCCTCACGGGCCTGGAGCTGCGGAACCTGAGACAGCCAGGCAGGCCTCTGAACTCAGTCCACA
Source organism: Galeopterus variegatus (assembly GCF_000696425.1). NCBI lineage: Eukaryota > Metazoa > Chordata > Mammalia > Dermoptera > Cynocephalidae > Galeopterus > Galeopterus variegatus. The sequence goes on from NW_007726483.1 coordinate 651,053, forward strand.
CCTGAGGATGCACTCCCTGAGGAGGCTTGACCAGCCCCCCTGGGGATGGGCAGGAAAGGAGGGCAGTTTCCACCCCAAAGCCCTCACTCTCTGCGCTTCCCCATCGCCACCCTCGAGATAGAAGCCAATGGGAAACCTAGGTCATTCTCTGCCTTCTTCTTTTCTTAGAATTCATTGCCTCAGTTCTCATGTTTCAGACACGTTATACCACTAGTCACAGTTTCACAGAGCCAAGACTCCTGTGCAGTCTTGGATTTTTCTGTCTCATGACTTCCTGACCAGCATCCTCTTATAAAGGAGGCTCAGAGCCCAGGTTTTCAGAAGTCCTCAGCCAAGCCCTGCTCCTGCAGCTGGTCATCCGCAGAAGGTGAGGGCCAGTGGCTGTCCTGGCCTTGCTCCTCACCCTCGCTGCCCTCCACTCAGGCCAGCGACGGTGAGACCTGCTGTTCCTTCATTGCTCTGACCAGCTGGAGGAGGAACAAAGAACACAGCAGCTGGAGCAGGGAGATGTGGGGGGGTCCAGGGAAAGCTGCTGGGGATCCTCATTCCTGGGCAGGACTCACCTCTAGGCCCAAGTAGAGGAATATCTGCTGAGGGTCACTCAGAACAGAGTCTCCCTGGCCCTTGGGTACCCAGCGGATGAGCTGATGCCCAGCCCTCCAGGCCACCTGCCCAGACGCCTCCTGGGGCCTAGAGAGCAATGTGTGAGAGTAAGCCGGGACAGGGCTGGCCAGTTAGCTCAGTTGATTAGAGCACAGCTTTATAACACCAAGGTTATATCCCCTTATCAGCAGGCTGCCAGAAAAACAGCAACAACAACAAAAAATCTTGAGAGTAGGCTGGGAGAGAGGCAACCACAAAAGATAGAACTGTCTTCACAGCTCAGACAGGGTTTTACAATATTTGAATGAGCTGCCACCATTTAAAAATTGGAAAGTTTCATATTAAAAATCT
>NW_007726483.1:652991-655163 GCF_000696425.1 Galeopterus variegatus
TTGTCCCTTTTAGTGTGCTGTCCTGTTCTCAGAAGTCCCTACTGCCAGGCTGCTCTCCATGGGGACATTTGAGCCTGAGACCTCTGTATCAGTGTCTCTACTCACTATAAGATTTGCCCAGCCATGTCTGTGGCAAATAGCAGCTCCTGGCACATAGGAAGTTCCTAATAAACACATGTGGGAAAAAGAGAGAGGAAGCAGCAGGTGACTCTGAAAGAGGCAGGGCCAGAACCCAGATGTCCTGACTCCAGACACTGCCTTATGCACCCTAAACAGGCCTGGCTGCCTCTCTGCAGGGGACTGGGGCCTGCGGGAAAGTGGCACAGCAGGGACCCTGAGAGGACGTTCCCCAGGAAACTACTCTCCCAAGCTATTTCAACCACATAGAGACAGAAAAACTCTCAGTGCCAGGACTCTCATCTGATATCACAGGGAGCTCAAGGCAGGCTGACTGTTTTCCAGGGAACTTTGACTGCAACCAGCTAGAGAGTTTTTTGATGCTTTTCCATAATCCGAGTTACCATCCTATGATTTCTCACCTGTAAACGGGATAAGTTATGCTCTCTCAAAGCATTGTTATGAGGAATGGACATAAGTCATGTGTAAGGAAAGTAGAAAAAGTTTAGTCAGGATCTCTTGCCTCGCTTCTGTTACAAATGGGCAAGATTCCGCATATTCATTAGAAACAAGGTATAAGTGTAGTGTAATTGCACATGTGTGCCCATTTACTGATTCACCATATTTGTTGTAGTTACTTTACNCCTTTACAATCAGGAAGACATAAATTCAAATTGAATTCATTCATTCATTTGACAGATATGTATTAAAAGCCTACTCTGTGCCACCCATCCAGTCCATGTGCTGGAGCACAGTGTTGGGCAGAAGCAGATAGTGTCTCCACACTCAAGGAGCCTCAATCTGGAAGCTCCGCACTGACCAGTGGTGACCTTCCATGCCTCAGTTAGTTACGCTTCTTGAGCCTCAGATTCTTCATCTGTTATGGGGAGGCAAGAAGGCCTTTCTTGCACAAAACAATCATCAGGTGTATAAATCAAATATGCACAGTACGGGTCCCACCCAATATTGTCTGCAGTTCTAAGGATACGGGTTGAGAAAGTGTTCTGTCTGGGGTTACATAGCTTTCAGCAGCAGAGACAAGGACAAGGCCAGATTTCCACTTTCTAACCAAGGCTCTGTTCCCTGGGCACAGGCAGACCTCCGCCTTCCAGCATTTCCCTATGAGGGAGGGTCTTCTCTTCTGCAGAGCAACAGTCCTGCCCTGTTGAAGCTGGCCCTGAGCATCCACTAGCATTTCCAAGTGGGAATTCATTCCCAGCATTTCTCAGGAAATTATGTTTTTTCAGACCCCAAGTTCCAAGAAAACTCAGTTGAGAAATTGAGAAAATGGGGAAATGTATTCTAATTCTCCTGCAAGAATAAAAGCTTAATCAACAACATAGAGATGTTACTGATTTGAAGGAATACATAGACACCAAGTGAAAGAGCAAGAAACACTAGACACCTGGGGGTCAAAGTTAGGGTCAGCATTTTGGGGAATTGGGACAGAAATATGTAGGAGAGACATGGTCATGATATATCAGCTTGAAGCAGTTGGGGTGTCATAAGTGTGAGATCTGGCCTGGATAAGTAAATGTGAATGAGTTTAGACACACAGTATACTTTACACAAATCCTATAAGTGGTGTTTCAAGAAGTAACAAGTTCTGGATACAAAATAAGTCTTTAAACTGGCTATTTCAACCATGATTCTTGCTAGGAGATATGAATATTAAGTTATTTGGACAATAATGCTGACTGACATTGCACAGTATTTGAACAATTGCTATAGGTTATAGTTCTTTATAAATGCTTCAATGGAAGAAATACAGAGAGAAAACATGTAAGTGTTGTGGAATGCTGAGACACGAAGCCAGAAACATTTGCTTATTCATATCTAAAATGGAAATTAGCAAAAGCAATAATAATTTGAATGGCAAAATCAAAATCAGGACAAGCAGACAAAATATATCCACCATTAAAAAAGGAAGTTAGTTTATATGAAGCGACATTTACACAAACACCCAATTTGATGCTTTTGGATACACTTTTAACAATTTGACCAATATCAACACAAAATGAAAAAAATGTTCTATGTGTGGAATACTAGTTATGA
>NW_007726483.1:655721-662267 GCF_000696425.1 Galeopterus variegatus
AATTTGACCAATATCAACACAAAATGAAAAAAATGTTCTATGTGTGGAATACTAGTTATGAAACAAAGACAAAGACAACAAAGAGTCTTTGCTATTTGCTTCATGTTTTTAAATTTCATTTTTGAATGGTAAGTTTTAAATATTTTAAATACAATTTGACCAATATCAACACAAAATGAAAAAAATGTTCTATGTGTGGAATACTAGTTATGAGACAAAGACAAAGACAACAAAGAGTCTTTGCTATTTGCTTCATGTTTTTAAATTTCATTTTTGAATGGTAAGTTTTAAATATTTTAAATATTAAATAATTGTAGCACTTTTACATTTTTTTACATGATTTTTATTGGCTATTTATTTTGTGTTAAAATTCCCTTCTTTTCATGTTTCCCATTATCAACTGTCTGTTCATTTGACATGTTATTGAATATATAATCTTGCCACAATATCTTAGTACTTCTTAATAATAAATCATGCATTTATTACTTTTTTACAGAAAACCTCTAAAACTTTAGGACAACCCTATCACAGAAAAGTGGTTCACTGTTTATTAAATGGTCACTTACTATTATTTTAAAACATGAAAATAAATTGTTATGAAAAATACAGAATAATTTATCATCTGGAGAATTCCCTGGAATCTGAATTTCTCATTCCTGAATTCCGAAAACTGTTAGAAACTCTGTGATCACTGGGTCTCATCCCAGGCCTGGGGAGGGCCAGCAGTGGGGAGGAGCAGCACAGGTATTAGAGGAGGAAGAGCTGCCAGCAGAGGGGCCAGGCCGTGCTCCCTCCGGGTGCTCCTGTCTGGTCTCCTCCTCTGCTTTCCTCCGTCCCTGATGCTCTGGGGAACAGAGATATAAGTTTAAGCCTCCCTGTGGAGAAGCTTTCAGAGTCACACAGCTCTCTGCTCTGTTTTCCTGCTGTCTCTCCTACATCCCTCAGCAAATGCCACTCCGTCTTATGAAAGGTTATGAGAGGACCAGGGGCCCATGCCCTGAGCCAGGGGTCATATGAGTTTAGCCCCATCAACAATAAAAGGGGGTACAAATGGGGAGAACCAGGGGGGCTGGGAGAAGGAAGCAGGAGGATGGAACTCCCTAGGAATGGTGGCCAAAGGGCCCAAGGGGGAAGAGGATGCTGAGGGGACATCTGGGGACTTCCCAGCTTGAGCTGGGCCTGCAGGGGAATGGGCAGGAGATGCTCCCACTGGACAGAGAGGGGAGGGTAAAGAAGGATAGTGCGGGATGCCTGGAGGGCATTCATGGACCTCCTGGGGAACAGCAGAGACTGGCAGAGAGAATGGGGGGTACTGAGGGGTCTCTCTCCCTCTGCAAGGGGCTGCCTACAGCAGAGAGAGGGATGGAGAGTTTCGCCATGGGAGAGAACGGGGTGGTGGGACGGGGCTCCTCTCCTGGCTGCTGAACTCTCAGTGTCTCCCCCTTCTTGCTCCACAGCTTCCTCGCCAGGAAGGGGCAACAGGTCTGTGGCAACCCTGCAATGTCTGGGTGCAGGTACATCAGACACCTAGACCCCAAGCCAGAGCAATCTGAAAGCAACGGGGTCATCACAGTTCACGGAACTTATGCAAGAGACACCCCCCTCCCCAGATCTCTTAGCCCAAATCGCCACTTAGAGTTTTCCTGGCCTGCATTTAAGCCCATTCCTGCTTTTCTATCCTCTCACACTCTCATGAATTCTGCTCTCTCCTGAGGCTTTGCTGTGATACTCTGTCCTCTGAGGAAGCCGTGGGCCCCAGACAGCAGCTGTCTTCCTGCTGCAGGTTCCTGGCTATCGAAATAAAACTGCGCTATAGTAAGGGAACCTGGGTGTGGAAACTGGTCCTCCCACAAGACAGGCTGTTTCTTTTATTTTACAGATGCTTATATCGTCTTTACTGTGCGTCAGGTACCATTCTCAATTGGAATTGGGGGGCAGAGTTAATCCTGAGCAAGACTCATGAGTATGGATAACTAGTAGACTTAATCAGGGCCTTAGATAATGAGAACAGTGTGGAAATAGGGACGACTGCGGTGAATCTTGCTTGGGTGTTAACTGGATGGATGAGGCACACCTAACGCAACCCCCCGGTCCATGCTGGGCCCTACAGTCTGCCTTTCCCTGAATGCTCTTCTCCATGTCTCTGCCATTAAAAACACTTAACTTCTCTGTCCAAACTTCAAGACCTATGGAAATGGCACCTCCATGTCCTCCCAGCCCCAGCCACTTGCCCCAACATCCACTGAGGTCCTGCAGTCTCTTTAGCTCTCCTTTGGCCTTTATCCCTGCTGCCTGGTGGGGCAGTGACTTTGGAAGTTTGGCCATCCCCTCACCCCTACTCCAACTAAAGATGCAGCATGGCACCAGGCAGTGCCATGTAACTCTGTGGGGATGAGGAGGAAAGGTGGGGAGGCGGGAGGTGCTCGGTTCTGTCCTTGGGGAAGCCGAGGCTAATGCCAGCCTGGCTGTGTTTCTCAGGACTCAGACCCGAGAAGGTGCTCAGGGACGTGGGTGTAGTTTAGCACCTGTCCTCCAACTCAGGACTCGGGAAGACATGCCGTGGCTTTCTGCCTCAGTCCTAAGCTCCTGTGAAAGAAGGATGCGGTCTGACACTGTAGGTCGGCGGTCTCTGTTCATCCACGAGTTTAGTGGCGGGATGTGGGGGACCATCAACTGTCACAGACAAAATTAGGAAATTAGCAAAGCCTCACATTCCCCCCTCAAGTCCCATTTCCTTACTTTATTGGTCCTCCCTCCTCCAAACCCCTAACAGTCTTGGGCTCACTGCCTCACTCAAATCCCATCTCAGAACCGGTTCTCTGAACTTGCATCTGTGCTGAAATGTGACCAAAGCTTCAGGGGAGCTCACATCCCAAAGCCAACAGGACAAGAGTCAGTGGGGAGGTGGGGGAGGCCTGGGGCCTCTGGGAAGGATGGGAGGGAGTGCTGGGGAGACAGACAGTGTGCTGTTGGGCACAGAAGATGCCCTGAATCTGGAGGGCCAGGCCTGTCAACAAGGTTTGGGAAGGAGGTCGAGCAGCAGGGATGCAAAGACCTAAGGCTCATAATCACGCAGCTAACCCACAGCCACCTGGCCGCCAGCCCAAAGGAGGGAAGGAAAAATAGAGAAGCACCTACTATGAATGAATGAATCAATGAATGAATGAAGCCACTCTGGCTCAGAAACCAGCTTAAAGAGGAAAAGTTTGCCAGCAGAGAGAGTTTGGGGAACAACTCTGTCTGGAAGGGCACTTCCTCCCTGCTGGGGAATGGTCGCTGATGAACTTTGCAGGACAGGTTCCAGAAAGGGGACTATAGTGGCAGTTCCCTGCCAGCTGCTGCTTGGACGTGGCTCCTACCCTGAGTTGTCAGGGTGCTTGGCCCTGAGAGGACCTGAGGCTGGATAAGGAGTGCACGGAGAATCTGGAACTACACGTGCCTTGGGCTGTGCTCCTCCTCAAGAAACAGAGGCTCCATCTTCCAAGCTGCTCAAGCTGAACACATGAAGTCATCCTTGAAACCCCTCTCTCTCATCATCAACAAATCCTGTCAGCTCCACCAAAATCTCTCTCCAGTCCATCTGCTCGTTTCCTCCGCCACCACCCAGTCCAAGTTCTCATCCTCATGACTTAAGCATGTGCCCCTCAGATCCAGACAAGAGCTGGGCAGGAACACAGAACACAATCAGGCAGCCAGGTGCCCAGGCAGTCAGGAAGATCATGAGAATCCAGAATTCAGTTATGCAGAAAGATGTTGCTGACGGAAGTCAGCCCCAACCTTAGTAGGGGGTGCAAAATTAAGAGCTGGGCAGGAACACAGAACACAATCAGGCAGCCAGGTGCCCAGGCAGTCAGGAAGATCGTGAGAATCCAGAATTCAGTTATGCAGAAAGATGTTGCTGACGGAAGTCAGCCCCAACCTTAGTAGGGGGTGCAAAATTACATCCACACAGATCAGAGAGAATTATAGAAAGACCTAAAGGACATGATACACTGGCGGTAAAGTGTCTTTGGTGCCAGGGGGGGAGGTAATCAGTGTCCTAGAAGTACTAAAGGAATGGAAAGTTCTAGCCTAGCCGTGGGGAATGTTTGCTACATCTTTAGTGATGGGGCCGGCTTCTGTCTACACAAATCGCAGAAGAATTACTCTAGGGTACACCTAGAACCTAGAAGGCACCAATCTTTTTTAAAAGATGTGAATTCAAGACTCCTGAGCACACAGTCCCAGGTCTCCAGTCCCTTTCAGACCATAAGCTGCTGAGATGGTGATAAAGTCCATTTTCAGTTGCTTATAACAAAATACATGAAACTTTGTAATTAATAAGGAAATGATACTTATTTCTTATAGTTTGGGAAGGTAGGAAGCCCAAGGTCCAGGGGGCACATCTGGTGAGGGCCTTCTTTTTATGTGGGGTGTTTTTGGTGGCTGTCTGGTATGGGGATCCAAACTCTTGACCTTGGTATTACAACACCATGCTCTAAACAACTGAGCTAACCAGCCAGCCCAGGGCCTTCTTTTTAGTGGTAACTCTACATCGATACGGGGTGTCACATGGCAAGAGAACGGCCTGAGCAAGAGGGCTAACACGCTCACTCACTCTCCTTACAGACAACACCCATTACTCCATGAATGGATCAATTCATTCAGGAGGGCACAGTCCTCACAATCTAATCACCTCGTAAAGGCCCCACCTTTCAAATACCATAATTAGATTTCCCATTCTCTTAACACTGTTGCCGTGGAGATCAAGTCTCCAATACACAGCGAGTGGAGTAAATAAATTTTGGCCCAGTGACCTCAATTTGTTTTAGATGATAACACTGCACCCTTAGTGGGTAAGCCCCAGAAAGGTAAGGTAATAATTGTGTGTGTGTGTGTGTGTGTGTGTGTGTGTGTGTGTGTGTGTGTTTATGGCTGGCTGGTACAGGAATGTGAACCTTGACCTTGGTGTTATCAACAACATACCAAGTGAGCTAACCAGCCAGCCCCAGAAAGATAATAATTAAAAATAGATAGAAAGATATAAATCAGGCTCAGAATATTAATACTCATATGCAAAGGTTAGGAATAAGTTTGTAATCACTGAAATCATCTATATGACTTTATATGAATTAAAATTCATCTATATGAATTTATAGTATTTATATTTTATAATTTTTTTAAATTTGGCATATTCAAGTACATAAGAGATTAACCTTGTGGCTCCAATATAAAGTATGTAATTAAGGAATTTATTTTGTACTTGTGATTTTGAGTTGAAAGATGTAAAAGAATTTGGCTAAGTTTTCTGAGCATATTGAATGTTTAACATAACTTGGATTTTTTATATTTATAAATTTAATTTGTTATATCAACAGGAATTAAGTACTTTGGAAGGCTCTACTTGTTACATCAGGCATGTGCCTTAGAAAATCCAATGTATTCAATTAAAAAATGCAGCTTACGTTGTTTTAAAAAGTTTATTGAAACATAATTGATGATACACTTGTTACATCAGGCATGTGCCTTAGAAAATCCAATGTATTCAATTAAAAAATGCAGCTTAAGTTGTTTTAAAAAGTTTATTGAAACATAATTGATGATATGTATTTGTGGGGTACAGTGTGCGATGATCAAGTGAGGATGATTAGCATATTCATTATTACAAAACATAATTATTTCCCATGTTGAGGACATTCGATCTCCTCTCTTCTAGTCATTCAGCAACATGCAGGAAATCACTGTTGATCACAGTGTTTATAAAATTTTAATTAACAGAGTTGTAAAAGGGACTGATTATGTAAAGGCATTTAGTCTATTCCACTCGATTAAACATTCACCAATTCCCTCTTAAATTTTACTAGCTTTACAAGTGGAATAAGTGGGCAAAGCAAAAGTCTTGTGGGAAACTACATTTTTTTTTCAGTTGCTCTACTAAACTAATATTCATTTAAAAATCAAAATAACTGCAAATAGCTTGCAACACAGAAACGTTACTCAGACATGAGAAAACTCACGTCAGTAGAGGTCATCCTCATCCCTTGTCCTAACTGCAATACATCCCCGCTTGATCTGTCCACTTCCATTCTTCTCCCATCCCCTCTTCTCACAATGTGGCCTCCTGAAAACCCTCCAAGAGCTTCCCATTACACTGAGGATGAAATCCAAAATCCTTATAACATGCCCTGCCAGACACCCCATAACCAGGCCCCTACCTATCCCTTGAGGTTCATCCTGCCCTACCCTCCCCTTGTCTTGATGCTCCAGCCACACTGACCTTCTTTTGTTACTTCAAATGCAACATCCTTGTTCTTGCCTCAGGGCCTTTGCAGATGCTATTCACTCTCCTAGGATTTCTATTTCACCCACTCTTAGCTGGCCAACTCCTGCACATCCTTTAGGTCTCTGTTAAATGATACTTCCTTAGGGAGGATTTGTTATAGCAGTCAGCTCAGGGGATGTCTGGTTAGCTCAGTTAGTTACAGTGTGGTGCTAATAACACCAATGTTCAGGGTTTGATCCCTGTACTGGCCAGCCACCTCAAAAAAAAAAAAAAAAAAAAAAAAA
>NW_007726483.1:662846-664819 GCF_000696425.1 Galeopterus variegatus
TAGGTCTCTGTTAAATGATACTTCCTTAGGGAGGATTTGTTATAGCAGTCAGCTCAGGGGATGTCTGGTTAGCTCAGTTAGTTACAGTGTGGTGCTAATAACACCAATGTTCAGGGTTTGATCCCTGTACTGGCCAGCCACCTCAAAAAAAAAAAAAAAAAGAAAAGAAAAGAAAAGAAAGAAAGAAAAAAAAAGAGGAAAAAAAGTCAGCTGGGGCTGCCTCAACAAAATGCCACAGACCAGGTGGCTTAAACAACAGAAACTTATTTCTCACAGTTCTGGAGACTGGGAAGTCCAGGATCAAGATGCCAGCTGATATGGTTCCTGGTAAGGGCCCTCTTCTCAAGGGACTTGCAGGTGGCCACCACCTCATTGCATGCTCACATGACTTTTTTGTGTGCACATGGAGAGAGAACAAGCAAGCTCTCTGGTGCCTCTTCTTATAAGGACACTAATCTTATGGGATTAGGGCCTCACCCTTATGACCTCATTCAGCCTTAATTACTCTTAGAGACCTTATCTTCCAATACAGCCATACTGGGGGGTTAGGGTTTCAACATATGAAACACTCAGTCCATAACACTTGCATTAACTCCTAGTGTAAGTTTGTTCTCCAGTTATACTGTTTCATAAAATCCTATAACTAATCCTTCATCATTCATATCACACTTTATAATTATATATTAATTTTGTGTGGTTAGTTCTTTAATATTTTTCTCCCTTATGAGACTGTCAGCTACGTGAAACAATTTGGGTGGGTGAATTAGGACAGGCAAACCCTTTGCTGGTGGCCCAGGCAGCATCTCCCCACCCTGACCCTCATCTTAAATATGAGCAGGATCAGCAGGATTTCACTTCTAGGTCAGGGGTCAGCAAACTACGGCGTTGGGGGCAAATCCAGCCTGCTGCCTATTTTTGTAAAGTTTTATCGGAACACAGCCACGCCCATTTGTTTACATATCATCAACAGCTGCTTTTGCTACATAAGTACACAGTTGGGTAGGTGTGACAGAGACTGCTGGCCCACAAAGCCTAACATATTTCCTCCCTAGGACAAGGTGATAATCTTGCTAGCATGCATACATCCCTGGGAAACTAACATCTAAACTCTGTATGGTTCTCTCCCCAGCAAGGCCAATCCAAAAGTAGTAATTCATTACTACTTGACCAGCTGGTTCTCCCTGCCCTCTTCTAACTTCTCAATGAATTTGTGATGCAACTTAGGAGCAGAGTATCTCTCTAGGAGCACCAAACCTCCCTCCTCCCACCACGGTGCATCCAGGAGTCCTGGCCTGTTAATGCCTCTCTGTGGTATGCAGAGAGCCTGGGAAGCTGCTGTAAGTTTTTCCTCCATAAACCTAGCTTTGTGTCTGCACAATGTGTCGCTGGGGTGTCTTCCCCCCTTCTTACTCAACAATGAATAAAGGAAGATGAAATGAGTAAGTGGATAAATGACCTGCAGGTGGCTCTAGTACTTCATCAGCGGGTCATCAAATGGAGACAAACTGGGATTTTTTTTTTTTTTCCTTTTTGTCTTTTTTTACTGACCAGTAACAGGATCACAACCCTCGGTGTCACGCCTGTACCGCGCTCAGCCAGTGAGCGGGAACCGGTCTCCACATGGAGACCGTGAGCGCCGCCGCACTCCCAAGCGGCACACTCTCCAGTGCGCCACCGGGCCGGCCCCAAACTGGGATTTTATTGAGGGTTTTGGACTACTTTTTGCTTTATGGAAGTTAATAAATCTGCATTATTTGGGGAAAGCAATGCAAACTAAATTTTCCATTATTGTTTTCTTTTGCTATAATTTAATTTCATTACGTATAGGAGTAAATAACTATTTGCTTTTTCTGATATTTTTGATAGGCTCTTATGAACTGGCCAGGAATTTGGGTTCAAAGATCTCTTTACAAGGGCCAGCCTGTGGCTCACTTGGAAGAGTGTGCTGCTGATGACACCAAGGCCATGGGTTC
>NW_007726483.1:665374-666684 GCF_000696425.1 Galeopterus variegatus
CAGACAGAACTCCCATATCTAGCTCTCCTCCTAACCCTATTAAAATAATAATGAAAAAGAACTAAAGACAAGGAGACCATGCATGGTAGGATGGAAAATCTGTCCTCTAGTTTCTATCAGACTTCTGGGAGATGGAAAATGAATGGAGTGCTGTGAACAGCAGATCACACACGGCAGAGGGGGCCAGGATGCATGTGGGAGGAGACAGGAGGGAAGGCCCTGGGGTCTGGGGGCAGGTGGGGAAGGCAGGAATGGACATGAGTTATGACGATCGGCCTGAAGCAACTTTGAGCAGATGCCCTCGTCCCACCCATTCCCACCATGGGACTTGCAGCTGCCAAAGTAAAAAACTGCACCAAAGTTAAACAGACAAGACTCCAAGTAAAGTATCACCGTGGTATCACACCCACATTCCCAGGCCCTGTATCAGAAGCATGGTAGGTTCTCAGTAAATACCTGCTGAATGCCTGGATGGCCGAGAGTACCTGAACCAGTGATTCGATAGATCAGCCAGTGGATGCTGAAGAGGCTGCCTCATCATCCACTGCAACAGCACCGGAGACAATCTTCTGAACAAACGGAGGCTCTGTTCGGGACTCACACTAATGTGTGAGGAAGGAAGGGAGAAAATTTCATATCTACATTTCTTGTCAAAATTCTGACCTGAGCTGCTTTGACATCTCCAAGAACAGTGGTGTCCGGAGAGTGCCTGTTTCTCTGAGAAACACCTTCTAAGGAACGAGCTCCATGGGTACAAGTCTTCACACTCCTCCCAGCCGATGGAGTCCGGGGCTGCAGACCCAGGGCTCATGAAGGTGAAGGCAACTTAGCCAGGAATGTTTGGTGCTGTCACCTGCAACTGCATGATAAATAAGGAATAGGGGAGGATGCCCTGAGGCTGCACCAAGGAGAAAAGGAATGAGCAGAAGGGCTGGGGGAGAGGCAGGAAAAAGAGGGCTTGGCACTGGGCTGTGCTTTACCCTCTGGAAACCAGGCAGAGGAGCCCCTAGGAGAAGGCATCCGAGGAATGGTATTGACAGCCATGGCTTCCAGTGAACAGCTACCATATTAACGTACTGTGCAAGGTGTTTCACATTCTTAATGATTCACCAAGATGGGAATTATTATCCCATTTATAAGCGTGGAAAACCTTCAGAGAGGTTCATTGACTTGCCTAATACAACCCAGCTAGTAACGTTAATGGAGAAGTTCAAACAATAGGCTAAGGGGCCAAGCACCCTGGCTTCTACTTTAACTATGCTGTTTACTTTTTTCTTTTCTTTCTGGATTAGGAGCAATTAATCTCCCAA
>NW_007726483.1:667648-668938 GCF_000696425.1 Galeopterus variegatus
CTTTAACTATGCTGTTTACTTTTTTCTTTTCTTTCTGGATTAGGAGCAATTAATCTCCCAAAATTTCAATCTTCTCTCCTATAAAGAGTACAGAGTGATCCCTGCTTTAAGACACTTCAATTGCATACCATTACATTTACGATAGAAATATAAATTCCTTAATCTGCCCTACAGTAGCAGTGCAGTGTGGCCACAGCCCTTCTCTCCAGCCCCTTCTGCACCATGCTTACCCTTCTCCCCACTTTCCAACCAACCTGTTTTCAGTTCCCAAAATTCACGAGGCTTTTTCTTGTCTTGGAACCTTCCAATAAGCTATTTCCTGTTAAAAGATAATGGTTTTTAAAAGTTAAAATCATGACATATGAATATAAAAAACGTCAAAGATTTTAACTCATTAATTAACAAGGTAAACAGTAAGATGTTACAACTAGTTCAGAGGAGAATTCAGCTATATCCTCATAGGTAGAAAATCCAAAGGATTCCACTAAAAAACTACTAGAACCAATAAATGGATCCGGCAGGGTTGCAAGATACCAGATCAATATCCAAAAATCAATTGTATTTCTCTACACTAGCAATGAACACTCCAAAAATAAAATTAAGAAAACAATTGCATTTACAATAGCGTCAAAAAGAATCAAATACTTAGACATAAATCTAAAAAAAAAATGCAAGACTTGTACACTGAAAACTATAAAACATCATTGAAAGAGATTAAAGAAGAACTAAATAAATGGAAAGATAGTCCATGTTTATAGATTGGAAGAGTTAATATTAAGATGGTGGTACTTGCCCAGTTGACCTATAGATTCAATGCAATTACTATCAAATTCCAGCTACGTTTTTTGTAGGAATTGGCAAGCTGATTATAAAACTCATATGGAAATGCAAGGGACCAAGAATAGTAAAAAATACACATACATATGTTTTTTTACTAAATAAAAAATATTTTAAAAATATAAAAATATTATATGTATATACATATATATAGAAAAAGAACAAAGTTGAAGCCCTCATACTTCCTGATTTCACAACTTACTACAGAGCTACACTAATCAAGATGGTGTGGGAGGGGCATAAGGATTTATTGATCAATAGAACAGAATTGAGAGTGCAGAAATAAACCCCTTATATTTAAGGCCAATTGATTTTTGACAAGGGTGCCAAGATAATTCCATGGGGAAAGAATAGTCTTTTCAACAAATGGAGCTGGAACCAACTGGATATCTATATGTGAAAGAATGATGTTAGACCCATTCCCACACCCTACACAAAAATTAACTCAATGGA
>NW_007726483.1:669741-698020 GCF_000696425.1 Galeopterus variegatus
CTGAGCGTGGTGCTGACAACACCAAGCCAAGGGTTGAGATCCCCTTACGGGTCATCTTTTTAAAAAAAAAATTAACTCAATGGAGAATTCAAACAATTATATGTGAAAGAATGATGTTAGACCCATTCCCACACCCTACACAAAAATTAACTCAATGGAGAATTCAAACAATACACACATTTATTAGCAATCAAGAAAGCTGAAATAAATTGACAAATAGATGCAAATTTGGCCAATATCTACAGGGTAATAGTCAGTTGTATCCCACCAGACAAAATTCATTTGCATTTCAATAGATAAGGATTATTTGCATTGCTATAAGTTTCCTACAACTTACAGGGTTCTAAAATAATTCAAGGATAATTAAAAGCACAAGCCCCTATAGAATCAGATAATCCAGCAGGGTACCCTAGAAAGGACACCCAGTGATCTTTGGGATGTGGGGACTCATATCAAAGTCTTTCACAATTTTTTTCAACATTCCTCTTGGAGGGCTTTCCCCTCCTACTGTGTCCCTATCCCACTTTGCAGATCTTAGCTTAAATGGCGATTTCTAGGAGAGGCCTCCTCTGCCCCCCAAACCCAGTTTCCTGTTGTTCTCTTCAGAGCATCCTGGGCTTTTCCTTCAGGTCACTTATCACAGTTTGTAATTTGAGATTTATTTGTCTGAATAGTTCTCTACTATCTAGCCATCATGAGAAAACATCACTGTTTTGCTAACCAACATATTCCGATTGTCTTGCCCGAGGCTTTAGTGACACTCAATAACTATGCATTAGTCTAATCGATCCATCCATCCATTCACCAATAAATCAATAGATAGTGAATGCTACCTCAGCACCTGGTTGTCAGCATCATCGCTGAGTCACAATTTTGAAGGAAAAACATAGGTTTTCAGTTTTGAGCTTCACCCTAAATTTTGCCTCATGGAAAGTTTAATATCTGATTCATAAAAGAAGAGAAAGAGCTTGTATACTTTTCTTGAAGATTTTGGATTTGATATGTTTTATTTTATTATCAGTAAAGAAGGGACATATGATTTTCCTGATATTTTGTCTGGTTCTTTTTCTCTGTGGGGAATTTTAGGGCAAGTTATTTTTATAGGGGGAGAAAAGGCTACTACTGATGAAGCTAAAATTGTGACCAAACTCTGGATATGTCTGCTTTCCTAAACACCAACTATTTGACTTCTGAGTCTTTTTCTCTCCTTCTTGAGGGGGTGGGCAGCTGGACCAGAGTTCGGTAACAGGTTTGTCTCACCAGCCAGGAGCTGAACGTCCTGGGCAGCCTAGTTCCCCCACTGCCAATGGACAGAGCAATTAGCCACAGAAGCGGGCTGGGGCTTATCTGTTCACTCTGTGGGAGCGAGGCTGGGTCTGCCTATGGGTGCCAGCTGCCTGTGGCAGGCCAACCCTGAGGCTGGAATTTGGGGGATCCTTCCCAGAAGCTGCTGGAACTCATCTATTCCAGGGAGGGCTCTCTAATTCCAGCAGCAGTGCTAATCACTAATTCCCCACCCTTTGTTTGGTGAAGAAAACACTCTAGGGTGGGGTAAGTTTGAACCAATGTGCATGCTGGAAGTCCTCTATCCACACTCTAATTCCAGCAGCAGTGCTAATCACTAATTCCCCACCCTTTGTTTGGTGAAGAAAACACTCCAGGGTGGGGTAAGTTTGAACCAATGTGCATGCTGGAAGTCCTCTATCCACACCCTTTGTTAGGAAAAAGGTACCATTAGTGTGGAAGATAACTTGTTGAAATTTTGACCAACCATTCTGTTTGAGCAGTGGTCTGTTGGTATGTGAGCATTTTGGGGGGTGGGGGGTGCATGCCGGAAGCTGGTTCCCTACACTGCTTGGTTATGAGCTACTTGGTGTTTGGAGATGGCTGTAGGACATAAAAGCCAGCATCTTGCCTGTTTGTTTGGAAGTGCTTCATCTGTTTAACTTTTCTGTGTGTGTGAGTGTGAAAATGAAACTAATACCATGGGTAGTTTCCCCTCTACCCCAGCTCAGAGTCCTTTGGGATATTGGCCAGATTTTAGTTATGCACCCATGACTAAGAAGAGAATGATGGTGTTTTATTGCAATAATGTGTGGCTTATATATGCATTAGAGTCTGTAGAATGGTGGCCACTAAAGGGATCTCTTAATTATCACACCTTGGTACAATTAGAATAGTTTTGCCAAAGACAAGGCAAATGGGATAAAATACCTTATATTCAGTCTTTTATGCTTTTACATAATCAGGACTCTCCAAAACGAGGATTGGGATCCAAATTAATGGTGCAACAAGGTGGCTCCTCCAAACTATGTGATAAGCCACCTTGTTATCCTCTTTTGCCCGACAGCAAAAATAGAGAGTGTAATGAAATGGAAGATCAACAGTTGTTAGGGGCTTTGAATCCTGTGGGACCTGGGGTAGCTGTGGTGGCACCCCTTCCTGAGTCATTGCCTAAGTCACCTCAGCCTCAAATGGTGGCCCCAGAGCTACCTGATGCTGATGAGATAATTGGGGCATCAGACCCTCTCCAATATGATCAGGGCCCCAGGTCAGTCTCTCCTTCTAAGACCCTTCAGGGCACCTATTTCGGCCCAGGTGCATACCTGTATTAGTCAGGTTCTCAAGAGGCAGAATCAATAAGATATGTTATATATGAGAGAGGATTTATTAGAGGAATTAGCTCACACAATTGTGAAGAGAAGTTCCATGATAGGCTATCTGCAAACTGGATGCCAGTAGCATGGCTTAGTCCAAGTCCAAAGGCCTCAAAACCAGGGAAGCTGATGGTGTCCTTGGTGTAAGTCCTGGAACCTAAAAGCTGAAGAGTTTCGAGCTCTGATGTCCACGGACAAGAAAGAAGAGTGTATCCCAGCTCCAGCAGATAGAGAGAGGGCTTTGCCTTTTTTCTCTGTCTTGTCTTCTCTCTGGGCCCCAGTGGACTGGATGGTTCCCGTCCACATTGAGGGCAGATTTTTCCTACCCAGTCCACTCAGGCTCTCATGCTAATATCTTCTGGAAACACCCTGATGGACACACCTAAAAAGATAGCTTTACCAGATTTCTCGGCATTCCTTAATCTAATCAAGTTGACACCTAGAATTAACCTTCACAATACCCAACTGTAGTGGGGCAATTTCCACTCTGCCAGTTCCCAGTTGGTGGACTGAATGCACACAGCCGACCTACAGGATTTTACTGGGCATATATATGCCTTTCTCTACTTCAGACTTGTTAAATCAGAAACATTCAAATCCTCCATATAGAGATGATCCTCAGAAAATGGCTGACCTCTTTACCAGAGTTTTTAATGCTCACCAACCCACATGAACAGGCCTTAATGAACACTATTAACAACTAATGAGAGGCAAGTTGCTCATCGCCTCCATCGAGAGGATCCTAATGGAACCCTAGATCCTGCAGGGGCTATGACCTTGGTTGAGCCTAATTAGAACCCAAATAATGGTGGAACGGTGAGGCTAGATCATTACAAATGGCATATACTGGCAGGGGTTAAAAAGGGAAGACCTAAGCAGAGGAGTCTAAATAAAATACAAAATTACAGCAAGAGTTAAATGAGAACCCAGCTCATTTTTTGCAATGTATATACCAGGCATATCAAAAGCATTCTGATGCAGATCCAGAGGCCCCAGAGAATATGAGATGGTAAATATGTCTTTTTTTGGACAGAGTGCTCCAAATATTCGTTGTAAATTATGGCAGCCTGATGGACCTGTAGAGGAGGTGACATATAAAGTGTTTGATGCCACATGGGGTACAAAAATATTTTCTGGTAATGGGTATGCCCCCAGTATGAACCTGGCCCTCACATCATGGGCACGAGGGGTGACAATTAGCTTTGTACTTCATGAATATTCTCAATAAATAGACAAAATAAAGTGTTTAATGCCAGAGAAACTCTTAAAGCTAGGCAAGCTACAATATTTGTTGAAACAATGGGAAAGTGAGTGAAAGAGAAAGGTGAAAGAGAATGGAGGCAAGGACAAAGAAGGGCCACTAGGGGGCAATCAATGCTTTCACTGTAGATGTCAAGGGCACTGGGTACACGATTGCCCGAAGCTGCACCAGGATGCAATTGAAAAGCCATAATAATCATATACAGTGTATATTTTTCAAAATAAAAAAAAAATAAAATAAAATAAAATATATATTATAAAAAAAAAAAAAGAAAAGCAAATGATTCATATACAGTGTATATTGACAAAATAAAAAAATAAAATAAAATAAAATAAAATATATATTATAAAAAAGAAAAAAGAAAAGCAAATGACGGAACGGGAAAGCATCTCAGATGATGAATGAGTGGACCTGGGGGCTCCACTAAAACTCTTGGAGCCACTAATTCTTTCCCCACAGGAACACCCGGTACAATTGACAGTGGGGAACAAACTAATTGATTTTCTGGTGGACACTGACACGAGTTACTCAGTCTTAAGCACTAAATTAGCTAAAAGTACTGGGAAGATAGTTTCTATAACAGGAGTTACCGGCAGACCCTAACATAAGCCTTTTCTTCAACCTCTGGAGTGCCATCTGGGGGACATGACATTGAGACACACCTTTTTGTATGTACCTGAACGTCCCATCCCTTTGCTGGAAAGATACTTGCTATGTAAATTAAATGCATGAGTGACTTTTTCTCCTAAGAAACAACATATGCATAAATGAGCAAGCTAGTCAGTTCCAGATGCTGCTTGATGGAGTCAGACCTCCAAAAAGTGAACTGTTTCCACCTAAATTTATGAACAAGTGAGCAAAACAGTTTGGGTGGATGGGGTCCCTGGCCGAGCTAAAAATATAACTCCTATAGAACTGAAGACAGGAGTAGGAGTTCCTAGGAAAAAAACAATATCCCCTGAAAAGGGAAGCCTTAGAAGGTATTCAGCCTGTGCTGCAAATGTTTTTGAAACATGGACTTATGCAGCCCTATCAATCTCCCTACAACACCCCTATATTGCCAGTAAAGAAACCTCATGCTAATAAATATTGTTTTGTACAAGACCTTAGAGCTGAAAGTAAGACAGTACAAGGTCCAAGTATACAGTACAAGATAAAGTACAAGTTCCAAGCCCTTATATGTTATTGACAACCATACTGGGAGATTATGGTTGGTTTTCAGTTTTAGATTTGAAGGATCATTTTTCTGCACACCAGTAGAAGAAGAGGAACAAGTGTTGTTTGCCTTTGAATGGCAAGATCCTGACCAAAAAACTGTTTTCCTATATTGCTGGACTGTGTTGCTTCAGGGATTTAAAAATTCTCCAACAATATTTGACGAGGCACTAGTTAGAGACTTAAGACCTCTTCAGCTTGGTGAAGGAATCTTATTACAATATGTAGATGATATGCTTGTTGCCAGCCCCACCTATGTATGACAAATGCTTAAAGAACACCATTATCACCTTAAATCATCCATAAAAAGGAACTATTCATACAACAACTTGCATGGATCTCGAGGGCCTTCTGAGTAAAAAAAGGTCAGTATCAAAGGTTACATATCACATGGTCCCATTATTTAACAGTTTCGAAATGTGAGGGGAGGGAATGACGGAGCTGTGTCCCAATTGTGATCGTGGTTGCATGAATCTATGCACATTTCAAAATCCTTAGAACTATACAAAAAAGGTCATGCATGTAAAATTTGGTAAAAACTGAATGAGGTCTGTTTAGTTAATAATATTGTACTACTGTCAATTTTCTAGTTTTGATGATTGTTCTAAAGTTTTATAAGATGTTATCACTGGGGTGTTAAATGTGGCAAAGCAATAATCTATCCACATGTCTTCTTAACAAAAGAACTTTATTTCTTTTAACCAGAAGGACACAGTTATCAAAGGGTCAGAGAAGACTGATTCCAAGGCAAGGATGGGCTGCATGAGTCAGGGACTCTCTTCTGTTCTTCTTTGAATCTCCAGAAGCCCCAAAACAGGAAGTATGTTGGCAAATGTTGGGGTGAGGGAAAGGCAGGAGAGAAAAGGTTGGTAGGAAGTTGACAGGTCTGCTTGTGGCTGCTTTAGGTGATGCTAAGGCCTGAAGCTGACCTGGGTATGCTTTAAAGGAAATGAGCCCAAAGAAGAGAACCAGGGGTCTTGAGGGGGCTCCTCTGTCCAGTGCACACCCAGGAGAGGCCCTAGAAGAGGTCACCGCATGGACCAGCATTAAGCTTTTGGCATCAGTCTCACACTCCCAGGAAGAGAGACAGATGCCCATGATGTACATAGATCAGAGCCCCCGTGTATGTGTCACTGATACCTTGAATAAGGACAACTTTGGCAATAAATTAGATAATGGCTTTAGTTTAGGTCTCCTGCTGTGTCTTTAAACTAATTCTGAGGGCTTAGTTTTCCTCTTCCCCTAGATAAAACTCAAGGCAAGCCCGTGATTTTTCTAGTTACTCTCAAATAATACCAACTAGTTGCTGACATGTGCTAGGACTTCCTGCCCCAGGACCTTTGCACAAACTGTTTCCCTTTTCCTCACTTTTCAACTTCTCTAACATTGCTCATTTTATAATTCTCAGCTTAGATGCTACTTTCTCAGACTGGCATTCTCTGAGATCCCAACACATTTTTTTTTTCCTGAGTATTTCTTATTACAGTATGTAAGTATATATTTATGTGCTTATTTCATGTTTATCTTCAGGAGAAAAGGGACATAATCTTTTTGGCTTTCCATGTGGTATTCTTGGTGCTGAGCAGAGTAACTGGCACATAGAAGGCACTTGGTAAATTCATATTAGATAAATGGATGGATGAATGGACAAATGGACAGATACATGGACAGACGGATGGATGGATATTCTAACAGGAAGTTCCCACTGATTTTTCCTTTTGCCTCAGGTTCCCGTATGGCTGAGCATGGCCCTGTTACTGATCTTGTCTTTATTTAAATTTCTGAAATTTTCCCAGTGGCTCACTCGGGAGAGTGTGGTGCTGATAACACCAATGCCCCGGGTTCGGATCCCATATAGGGATGGCCGGTTCGCTCACTTGGGTGAGTGTGGTGCTGACAACACCAAGTCAAGGGTTAAGATCCCCTTACCGGTCATCTTTAAAATAAATAAATAAATAAATAAATAATAAATTTCTGAAATTTTGTTCACCATGGATTCTTTTGACAGTAATTTTGATTTTTTAAATATTTCATTAAAATATTATTTATCTCAATTATTGAGTTTTTTGATGCCTCTTTAAGTTTTGTGCCTAAGGCCAGTGCCTTGCTCACTGCACTCTGGTCCTGACCTGCCCATACTAAGGACTTAATGAATGGTAAATATTGTTAAACTGATTACTAGTGTACCAAGAAGAATAAGATATAATAGGACAATCACAGGCCTTAGAGTCAGGCAAACTTGGGTTCCAACCAGCGGGGGTGATAAAAAATCAGCAGGGCATGAAAGGGGAGGGAGGCTGGGTACTTTCCACGGGAGGCGCAGACTTGGGAGTACCTGTCAGATGTACAGACATGGGGAGAGGCTGGGCACCTTTCAGTCTGGGTGGAGCCTGCAGGGAGATGGGGGAGCTGGTCCCAAGGGGTTGAAAAGGGCCAGGTCTAGGAGAGAAGATGGAAGGGTGGAGGGGCCTGCCTGAAAGGACAGATGACTCAATGAGAAGCATGCTCTCATGTGTGTCTGTGATCCTAGGGAATAGGGAGAAATCCCTCAGAAAGGAGACTCACTCTAAGCTGGAAGTTTCCAAGGTTCCTTAAGGAAGGTAGGAACCTGAATGGAGGTTTAACTTTTAATCATCTGCCTCTTGCTCCCCAGCTTCACCAGCCAAAAGGGCCAACACTTCTGTGCCAGCTCTATGGTGTCTGGATCCACAACTACACATTGACCAGGAGCAGGACCCAATTGATTTCACCCAAGTGAAATCACAGGACCCCTTGTTCAAAAATAAGAATTTCACAATTGATGATGACAGCACAGAAGGAAACCAAGAGCAGGGCCATGTGTGACTGCACAGGTCACAGGCCCTGACACTGGCCCTGATCTGGAGCTCAAAGCAATCACCATGTGTAGGGAAAGTGAAGGCAAACGGTCAGGGCCCCTCAGGTTTTCAGAATCTTGCCGAGCATTTGATGTAAATATGCACATGCCCCAGGTGTTCCTTGGTTATTGTCTAATGTAATTGCGCATGTTCACCCAGGTGTCCTGGGTAATGGACTTAAGTATAAAGGATGAGTGGCTCTGATTCACCGGGCCCCCCCACCCCCAGGATGTCCCTGGGCGGCGAGGGGGGCCATGGGGAGGCCGCTACTGCTGCTGGAGGCTGTTGCTGCCAGTGCCCCTGGGATGCCCCGAGAGGCCACTGCCGCTGCTGCTGCTGCTGCTGCTGCTGTTGCTGGAGGCTGCACGAGCTTCTGCAAGCTGCTCCTGCTGAGGACCGAGCTCGTGTTGTCTGCCATATGGCCCCTGGGATCTTTTCCTATTACCTAGCTCGTGGACCTGCGTGTGAAGGGTTTGTGACCCAGTCTGTACAATGGGTTTGAAGGGTCTGAGCTGAGCCCTAGCCCTGACAATACAAATGGAAACTTAGTGTGACTAAAATAGTGAAATGTTTTGGCTTTAGTTATGAAATGTCTAGCCATACAATTAGCGTAGCTATTGCCTCAACCCGACATCTGGCATAGTCATGTAGCAATACACCATAGTGCAGCTGGGGCATCCTGGCTCAGAACGCAGGAGGAGCAGGAGCCCAAGGTTCCTGCCCTATCTGCTCACCTCTGCCAGTCCCTGGGAATTGCACTGCCCTGAATTTTACCCCAGGCCCTCTTTCTCTCAGCTCTTGCTTGTTGTGCTGATTCTGTTCTCTTCTGAAGCTTTGCCCTGACTCCCAGCCCTCTGCAGCCCGAGGAAGCCAAGGGGCTCCGGCCCTCAGTGTAGGTTTGGTATCAGAGCCCTTGGAGGAAACACAAAGGGCTGCTCCATGAAACATAGGCTGGATGTGTCAGGAACCTGAGAGGTTTCTTTGGGCCCCTGACAGTCAGGATCTCAGAACTGAAGGGGGGAGAATCAGAACCCTGAACAGCAAGCAAGGGAGAGAACAGGAGTGGGGAATGGAAGACCCTTTACTTTTAGTTCATGTGACAGAAAGCACCCTCAGAATGTCCTAGGGAAAAACCAAAGCAGTATATTGGCTCATACTTGCAGAGCAAACAGCAGGGGTGCAGCTTAGGGAAAACCAGCCCAGGACAATCGACTCCACAGGGTTCTGGTACTGAGTTCATTGGCTCCCCTGCAGGTGGACCAGCACACGGCTGTCCTCACAGAACCTTCCCCTCCTGAGGGAACTGCGCTCTTCCCATCATTATAATCTGAAAAATACTGCGAAAGCCTTAATTTTCTGGCTATGGAGGTGGGTTCACACCTGTGGCAAAGGAGCAGGTACTGTGACTGGCAAGAGCCCAATGGAACCTAATAGCTATGGGGGCAGAGGAGCCCCCTCAGAGAAGGGGTCACCTTTCCAGAAGAAAGGTGGGTGCTGGAAAAAACACAACACATGCCCCCTACTTTACTTTAGAAAAATAAAATAAAATAAAACTTCTTGGTCACAGGACTTGTCTCAAAGTATTAATAACCAAGTTAAATGTTCATTGCCCACCTGAGCATTTATCCCAGAGACATGAAGACTTCACACAAAAAAACTGTACGCGAATGTTAACAGCAGCTTTACTCGTAGTAGCCAAAACTGGAAACACCCAGATGTCCTCCAATGGATAAATGATTAAACAAACTGTGTACATCCATCCCATGGAACACTACTCAACAATAAAAAGAATGAACTGTAGATACACACAAAACCTGAATTAATGGCCAGAGAATTAGGCTGAGTGAAAAAAAAAAAAAAAAAGCCAGTCTCAAAAGGTGAATTGAATACTGTATGACTCCGTTTATATAACATTCTTTTTTTAGTATTTATATTGGCTGCTGGCCAGGACAGGGATCCAAACCCCTAACCGTGGTGGTATAACACTGCACTCTAACCAACTGAGCTAACCACCCTTGACCATGGTGTTATAATACTGAACTCTAGCCAACTGAGCTAACTAGCCAGCCCCTTCTATAACATTCTTGAAATGATGAAATTATAGAAATGAAGAAGAGATTAGTGGTTGCCAGGGATTGAGGAAGGGGTGGGGTGGGAGGGAGGTGGGCATGGCTGTAAAAGAGAGATCATTATGGTGAAGGAAGTGTTCTGAATCTTGACTGTATCAATGCCAATATCCAGGTTGTGATATTGTTGTAGAGTTTTGAAAGATGTTACCACGGGGAGAAACTGAGTAAAGGGTACACTATACAGGGTCTCTCTGTGTTATTTCTTACAACTGCATGTGAATCTACAATTATCTCAAAATAAAAAGTTTAATTAAAATTGTTAATGATCATGCTTATTTGCACATTATTTGTATAGTATACACACACCCAAATATTTCTCGAAGTTTATCATTTCCATGGTTTTGTTTTAAACGGTAAACTCTAGTGTCAGGGAGACCTTGGAATGAATCCCATCTTTGCCCCATACTAGCTGTGTGGGAACACAGCAAATACTAGCAAATTATTTCACTGCTCTATGTTTCCATATCCTCATCTGGAAAAAGACATAGTGATTGTACCTGTTTCACAGGATTGTAGTTAGGATTTAATCATAAAATACTTGTAAAACACATAAAACAGTATGTGGCCCATGTCTCATTGTAACTATTTACTATACGTGTTATTTGCAGTTATGTCTAACTAGAATGTTCCCTTCTCTTTTGAAGTGGAATACAGTCTCTGTCCAATTTTTGAGACCCAGGTCAGATACTATCCCTTTCATGAATTTTTCTCATCATCCCAATCCAAAGGGATCTATCTCATCCCCCTTCGAAATCCTCACTGGGCATGAAGGCTCCACAGCTCTGGATGGCAAGGATTTCCTCAGTCCTCTACCTCCACCCTAATGAGAATAAAGCATCTTTACTAACATCTATGCAGTCCTTCTGCAACAAGTACCAGTTTAATTAAAAGTGAAAAGCCTCTTCTTGAATGAGGATCTATTGCTTTTGCTTTCGGCAGACTTGTAAAGAAGATAAATCCATCCCAAAGAGAGGATTAATTGTTAGCATCTGCTGCGTATCAAATTACCACAAAATGCAGTGGCTTAAGACAGCAGACATCTCCTGCTCTTGCAATTCTGTGAGTTTGATGGATGGTTCTTGTCTGAGCCAGCTCGGCTGGGATTTGATGGTTTAGGATGCCCTCTCAGCTGGGACAGCTAGCACACATGATGGTATAAAGGTCCCCAGCAGCAAAACAGTGCAGGCCTCAATGTGCCAGCACTTTTCAAGTCTGTTTTCATCACACTTTCTATCGTCTCATTGGCCAAAGCGAGCCACATAGCCAAGACCAGACTGAGTATGGAAAGGAACATCCCAAGGACATACATACATGAGAAAGAGCTAGAACATTCCCTGGGCTTTGTTTGGGACAACAATCTGAACTCAAGGGATTGTCTTTGCACACCAGGCATTTTTACCTTACAAATCAAATGATTTGGGGAGGCTGCTTTGCCACTATTTTATATGCATGTGCCTAGTGGGAAGAGTTCCTGCTAAATCAGCTCAGAGACAGCTGGCTGGACTCCTGCCCTGCCCCTCCCAACACAGGTGACTTTGGCTTAGTCCATCAGATGAGGTCAGGCACCTGGGATGGTTTCACTTCAAAACTCAAAGAACAGCAACCTATGCAGGGAAGAACCACAACTTCAGGCCCCTTTAGAAGGGAACTGTACATGCACAGTCATTCTGAGGGTTCATGACCTGTTGAGGACACAGACGCAATGAAGGAACTGATAAGAAAGGAGTAAGGGGGAAGTTGGAAGTAAGGCTAAGTGCAAGCTTGAGAAAGAAGGTGGGCTACCCCAAAGAGGGGACATTTTAGCTCAAATGTGCTGACCCTTGCCCTACACTCCCCTGTACTATTGTGGGGTGGCTCAGCTTATACTAGACAAATGTGCCATGTGAGCTTACGTCATGGGATGTGGTAGAGCTGTGTTTACAGGCAGATAACAGGATATTTGGTATTTCTGTAAGGGAAGAAGTTGTAGGGTGTGCTAAGTGGTATTGTGAAATAATTACAGTAAACGCCCATAGGCCAGTTGTGAGATGAGCCCGCGAGGCCCCTATGCTCATGCTCCTGGAACACGCTAAGTGATCAGTAGGCATCGGTGGTTGTTATTATTAGCCTTGTAAGACCTCTGAGGCTGGAACAGCCCTGTGGAGTAGCACAGCCTGCTTCCTTGGTTATGCCAAGAAAAGTAACAAATCCGAGCTGATCTGAGTCCTAAATGTCACCAAGGACGCTTGGTGGTGGTGGGAAGTCAGGGTGAAAAAAGACTCAGGAAGCCCACAAAACCCTCTCACAAAATGTTTTCTTTATTGTGGCAGTCAAGAAATGGCAATATGTTGTGAAATCAACATGGTGATTGGTAAAGATTGTAAAATCTCCTCCATTTTTTCTTTTCCATTTTTTTGAAAATTTATTTATTTATCTATGGCAGCTGGCCAGTACAGGGATCCGAAACTGTGGCCTGGGTGTTATAAAGCTGTGCTATCACCAACTGAGATAACTGACCAGCCTCCTTTTTTTTCTTTCACTGAACAAATATGCGTATGGCAGCTGGCCAGTACAGGGATCCGAAACTGTGGCCTGGGTGTTATAAAGCTGTGCTATAACCAACTGAGATAACTGACCAGCCTCCTTTTTTTTCTTTCACTGAACAAATATGCGTTCAATACTGTCAGACACTTCTGTCCTACCAGCCACATCTCTTACTCTAGCCAACACCTCAGCAACCAGTTATGCAAGGCTTTGCCCAGCTTCGTGTAGGTGCAATCTGACAATGCCTCACCTTGGCTGTCATGTAAACCTCTCCTTTCCCACGTCAGGGATTTCTGATGCTGAGTTATAAGAAGCCTATGGGAACCTGCTCAATACTCAGGCATGTGCAACCTGGAAGTACAGGGCAAGTACATCCAACCACACCTGAGTTCAAGTTAATGAGGTGACTTTTGGAAAGCCCCCAAGGATGGGGGCTGGTTGCCAGAGGAACCAGCCATTTGACTGGAACTTTCAGCCCCACCTCCCGTACTCCAGGGAGGGAAGAGGGGCTAGAGATTGATTTGACTAATGGCCAATTTAATCAATCATACTTATGTAATGAAGCCTCCACAAAAGCCCAAAAGGCTGGGGTCCCGAGAGCTTCTAGGTTGGTGGACACGTGGAGGTGCTGGAGGGAGGTGCACCTGGAGAGGTCATGGAAGCTCCACGCCCCTTCCCCACACCTTGCCCCATGCGTCTCCGCTATGCAGCTGTTCTGGAGATGCATCCTTTACAATAAATTGTTAATCTAGTAAGTAAACTGTTTTCCTGAGTTTTGTGAGCTGTTCTAGTAAATTATACAACTTGAGGAGGTTATTTAACCACTATTCATACACATGTACAGGCAGGCACTGTTCGGAGAGGGGTCATGGGAACCTCTGATTTGTAGCCAAGTCAGACAGAAGTTGTGCGTCACCTGGGACCCACCATTTCCTATTGGCATCTGAAGTGGAGGCAGTCTGTGCGACTGAGCCCTTAACCTGTGGGCTCTGTGCTAACCCCAGGTAGAGGTGTCAGAGGTGAAGTACTGAGAAGAGTAGTGGAGGAGAAACAGGAGTGTTCCTTTCGAGGAGTCAGAAAATATGAATATATCTTTGAAGGTAGAGCTAAAAGTACGTGCTAAAGAATTGCATGTGGGGTGTGAGACAAAGAGACGTGTCAAGGATATCCCCAGACACAGTGGGAAGAGTCACATGGCCAGGTCCATAAGTTTGGGTGTTCTCTCTGGTGGTCCCCCATGTTTATAGGTTATTTGGGCACCTGAAGGTGGTTAAGTCCTGAGGATTAATTTGATTTAGAGGATTAATGAATCTCCTAGAGGGAAGAATCCTTCTTAAAATATTTACTGCCTTTGCCTGTACCCATTGGGACAGCTCTGGAAGCCCCTGGGGACAAGTTCAAGTCAGATTTGCCCTCTACTTCCTCTTGCACTCTCAGCCTTGTTCCCTTTTTTAAGAAATGGTGTGTGAGCTATGAAATAGCTAATGAACAACCTTCCAACCTCTGCCCTGTGACTTCCTGATCCTCCTGCTCTTATAAACACAAGGACAGAGCTGGCGTCCTGGAGAGGCAGGGAGCAGTGAGCCCAGGAGTCCTCAGGCCGGCTCTGCTGCCCACCAGGAAGATGAAGGTCTCTGCAGCTGCCCTCTCCTTCCTCATCCTTGCTGCTGCCCTTGGATCCCAGGCCCACGTCACACATGGTGAGTCCAGGGAGCCTTCTCACTGGTGGCCGGGTTCAGGGTAACTCATGGTCTGGGGAAGGGACGCAGAGGGACACCACTTTCCTCCTGTGACTACTCTCCATCTCAGACACGGTGATGGCACTTATTTAAAAGCAGCAGCAGGATACAGACCTGCCTCTGTCTGCAGCCTTTAGTCCCTGGGGAAAACTACACAGATGACTGGTCCCATTTGGGAATTATTATTTCTCTTTTAATAGCCAGAATTGTTTGATACCTTCCCTTAGCTGACATAAGACTATTAAGTGCCAGATCAAAAGAACTGTAGTAAAACTGTAAATCTGTGGAAAGAAGCATAGAATTCTTGAGGTTAGAACTGATAAATACCATCTAGTATAAAACCATCATTTTGTAGAGGAAATGGGACCAGTCAGGCAAGTGACTCACTGAAGGTTACCTAACCACTCTGTTTTTTTATTTATCAAATAATCACACATACCTAGTATTTTCTATGTAAAGGCAGAGACTGTTCTAAGTGCCTTATAAATATTAGCACATTGATTTCTCCTAACAACCCTGTGGAGTAGGTGTTAGGTTGAACAACGTAAATTTGCCATTTTTGTAAGGGGGGAAAAAAAAAACCAGAACATCAGTAATTCTACATAGTTTTGCATATTATTATTATTAGTCTCATTTTACAAATGAGAAAATTAAAGCATAAAAACTTAAGATCACACA
Organism: Galeopterus variegatus; assembly: GCF_000696425.1. Lineage (NCBI taxonomy): Eukaryota > Metazoa > Chordata > Mammalia > Dermoptera > Cynocephalidae > Galeopterus > Galeopterus variegatus. Next base: position 684,820 of record NW_007726483.1, read on the forward strand.
GCTAGTAAATGGTGGAATTAGGATATGAGCTACCTAGGAGGTAGTTATGAAAAGATAAGGCCAATTAAGATCTTTCTTTAGGCCGGCCCGTGGCTCACTCGGTAGAGTGTGGTGCTGATAACACCAAGGCCACGGGTTCGGATCCCTATATAGGGTTGGCCGGTTTGCTCACTGGCTGAGCCTGGTGCTGACAACACCAAGCCAAGGGTTGAGATCCCCTTACCGGTCATCTTTAAAAAAAAAAAAAAAAAGATCTTTCTTTATTTTTGCAAGCCCAACCCATATCATATTGAGCATATTAAAGTGTTAAATATAATTCATATGTTACTATGTAAGAAATGAGCTAACAACAGAAAATAAATGTTGAATTAAGTTGGCAGTTGAATCCTTAATTTATGTTTTGCTTTGGTTTTTGTTTTTTAGCAGCTGGCTGGTACAGGGATCACACTCTGAACCTTGGCGTTATCAGCACCCTGTAATTTATGTTTTGATAATGGAAAGTAAATATCAATTTTAAAGCTAGCTTTATTCCGTGATACAGTAAATTTTGGAAATAAACTAAATTTTAAAAAGAATTAAAAAGAAAGAAAGAAAAGGCTATAAGTTGAGTTGGACTGGCCTAATTAGTATAGTGCAGGTCCACAATCCCTTATCCAAAATCTTTGTTTATTTATTTATTTTTTCCTTTTTGTCTTTTTCCGTGTCCGGCAACGGATCGCAACCCTCAGTGTCGCGCCCGTACCAGACCGGGACCGGCAACGGGATCGCAACCCTCGGTGTTGCTCCCGCGCCTCGCTCAGCCAGTGAGCGAGAACCGGTCTGTATGTGGGATCCAAACCCTCGGCGGGAGCGCCGCCGCGCTTCCCAAGCGGCACACCTATCCAGTGCGCCACCGGGCCGGCACCATTATCCAAAATCTTTGAAGCTACATGATTTTCGGAATGCAGAATTTTTCAGGTTTTAAAAAGTTAACATATGATCCAGCAATTCATTCCACTTTTGCGGTATACTCAAAAGAATTAAAATCAGATACATGAAGAGATTTTTGTACATCCATGCTCATAGTAGCATTATTCACAATAGCCAAAAGGTGGAAGCAACTCAAGGGTCCATAAAAATATGAATGGATGAGCAAAATGCCGTACATAATTACAATGAAATATTTCTCAGCCTTAAAAAGGAAGGAAATTCTGACACGTGCCACAACATGAATGAACATCAGGGACATTACGCTAGTGTCATAAGCCAGTCACAAAAGAACAAATATATATGACTCCACTTGCATGAGGTACTTCAGGTAGTCAAATTCATAGAGACAGAAAGTAAAAGGGTGGTTGCCAGGGGCTGGGAGGAGAGAGAGGAGAGTTTGTTGTTTAATGGGTACAGAGTTTCAGTTTTACAAGATGAAGAAAGTTCTGTAAATGCGTGGTAGTGGAAGCTGCGCAGTAATTTGCACGTATTTAATGCTACTGAACTATATTCTTAAAAATGGTTAAAATGATACTTTTTATTTATTTATTTATTAATGTTCCCAATTCATTTTTATTATCCTAATAATACCCCCTCCTTCTCTCCAAAAGAAAGACAAAACATAACGAAATGGAAAAATGCATTTAGGCTGATAAGACAAAGCAGCACCCTAATTAATTTTTTTCTCTCCAACAGGATTTTAGGACTTTCTTATTTTACATGAGACAATGCTGGAGTGGAAAGACACAGAACAGTTTTTTATACATGTTTAACTTTTTTTACTTTATCCAAGTAGAAGCTACCATTTTGTTTTGGGCGTCATTTTTTAGCACTCCAAGCTGTTAACCAATGTATCTCCTTCCCACCGACCTTTCTTTTCAAATAGGACTTGGTGATAAATGGACTTTGGAACATACCAATTCTAGTAACCATATTTTAAATATGTACACCTATTCCATATATATTCTATTTATTTGATAGAGTTTTCCAGAGTTACTTTAGTAAAATTGTGATAATTAAATTCATTTGCAATTAACTACCAGTTAATCTTAGAGAGGAAATTCTACATTCACACCTTCTGTTGAATTCTATAAGCATATTCTTTTATTTGGAGGTAATTGTAGAATTCTGCTCTCAGAATTACACATTTAAGTTGTCTGAATAAATACCCACACAAATTCCCACTTATACCAAGCACTGGTTCATATTGATATCATCATCTCAAGATAAAATGGTACATTTTATATTACATTCACTTTATCACAATTTTTAAAAATAATTTTTTAAAAAAGGTAATACATACCTGGATGCTACTAATTCTTGGTGGGATCTGCAAAGCATACTTTATATTCAAACACAGCAACATTTCTGCAGCAAGATGTATGAATTTGTATACCAAGTGGGAAAAACAAAGATTGGAAATAGCCTCACTTCACTTCGGGTGACGTTGTGCTACCCTATAAGTTGATGAAAAACTTTCTGTTTCCAGAGTTTTATGGATTCCAGAAATGTGTGGAAAGAATTGGGGACTGTATTACACTATGTAGACATTCGATTAACTTACCTGTGTTAGATTTGCTGTTTGCTTTCAGTATTTCAGAGTCAGTAGAATGTTTTCATGTGTCAAACATTTTCAAAAGGTCCCTGAAAAATCTCAGGGCCCTAATGGAACAAAGGGGCCTGGAGGCAGACCTAGAACATAGGCAGGTGACAGAAGTCCAGCACTGGCACCTCTCTCTCTCTCGGGAGGGGGCGAGGCATGTCAAGGTGGAGATGGTGACACTGCTGCCTCCCAGTGATTTCTCTCCCACCCTGTCTGTTTCTTCCAGATACAGAGACAAGAAAATCCACGGTGTCACAGCATCAGTTTGAACACTCAATTCATCACCACGGTAAATATTCAAGTACAGCATATATTTAAAAGCAGCAGGAAGGTACAGGTCTGCACTATGGCTTCCGTCCACCCCACATAGAGGATGTGGGGAGCAGGAAGGCCCTGAGGGTGGTGCACATCTCCAAGGAAGATCAGGATGGGTCACGGGTACCTCGTCCATAGGTGCCTTCTCTCTTCCCACCTGGCTGTCCCGAGAGTCTGCTCACTTGGGGCACAGTGTGCTCTCTAATGCCTGCAGGTATCTGCAGATGTCTTCTCTTTCTTGGGGAAATGCTCCTGGCCTTGCTGTGGCCCACCCTGGGTGCTCTCAGACACACAACTCAACCCTGGGGAGTGTCTGATGCAAGGAGATGCCACCAAGGGCTGGCTGAGGAGGAGGAAACATTCCTTCTGAGTCCTGTCCCTTTTCACCCTCTACGGTACTCTTGAGGAAAGGGGAAAGGACAGTTTTCTCTGCAGGCTTTTACCACCCTCCTGACTGCTGCTTCTCCTACACCCAACGAAGCATCCGATGTTTATTCATGACAAGTTATTTTGAAACGAGCAGTGGGTGCTCCCAGCCAGGTGTCATGTAAGTACCAAGCTCACCCACCATGAGTTGGGGGACAGGGAGCCCGCAGGTATTGGACAGTGGATCTGATGGATGGGTGTGCCAGAGAAGCCCCACCCCGACCCCCACCACCAGGATCCCACCAGGAAAGGGGCAGCTTATGTCCTTACTAGGATCCTTCAGGGCATCAGGTATTAGACATTCCCAGTGGAGAGGAGGGAGGGAAGGAAGGACAGAGCAGGCAGAAAGCTGCCCAAGGACGCTCCCATGAGTCACTAAGGAGTGTCACAGGCTAAGGGAGGGTCTCAGGAGGACATTGTCCCTGAGATGCCATCAGCAGAGAATGGAAAGTACAGGCTGCGTTGAGTGGGGAATCTGAGGGCCAGGGAGGATGGAGTTCCCCGTCTCCATTTGCTAAAGTTACCTGAGATTGTAATCTCTCTCCCCCTTGTTCCCCAGCTTCCTCACTAAGAAGGGGCAACGTGTCTGTGCCAACCCCAGCAATGAGCAAGTTCAGGATTGCATGAGAAAACTGAAGAGTTCCCCAGTATCCATGGGCCCCGGAACAATAAAATTTACTTGAGAAGACACACAAGTTACCAGCTGCCCACCTCCAACTCTCTTGCAAAAACTATATCCTGAATTCTTTTTTTAAAAAAACATTTATTCTTCTGTTTTGGTTTTAAAGCAATGCATCTAATAAAGAGTATACAATTTACTTGAATTTATTTTATTTTATTTTATTTTATTTTGTGACCGGTAAGGGGATTGCAACCCTTGGCTTGGTGTCGCCCACACCGCGCTCAGCCAGTGAGCGCACTGGCCATCCCCATATAGGATCCGAACCCGCGGTGGGAGCGCCCCTGTGCTCCCAAGCGCCGCACTCTCCCAAGTGCACCGCGGGACTGGCCCTAATTTACTTGAATTTTAAGAGGAAAAAGAAACTGAAGGAATTATTGAACTTTGGATAAGTATTGTCTTCAAAACAAGGACATCATATTATAATTTTTTAAAAAGCTAAAAATATAACTCATTTAAATTTAGGTTGAATATGAGTCAAAGATGTATTTAACTCATTAGTGGGAGAACCATTAAATTGATTCAAAGGTCATTTGAGGAACAGAGGTATATGTAGTTAATTGGGGATGACATTCTGAAATACGTTTGCTAAATTACAGTACAGATTAATATCCTGTATATAGGGCAATAATAAAACTGTAACCTTTGGATTATTTTCCCAGTGAACAGGAATCATTTGTATCTGTGCTAGTCAAAAATTCACAAGTTAACATGTAATTTCACAAAGTCTGGGGTTGATCAATAGTAAGAAAAACATCAATCAAAAGAACATTCCCTGATGTTCTATTGCACAGTAGGGTGACTATGGTTAACAGTTAAGTTTTGCATATTACATAATAGCTAGAGGAGAGGTTTTTGAATGCTCTCGCTACAAAGAAATGACAAATGCATGAAGTGATTAACTACCCTGACCTGGTTATTATGCAACATATATATGTATCAAAATATCAGATTGTACCCCATAAATATGTACAATTACAATGTGCAAGTTAAAACTTTTTAAAAAAAATAGAATTAAAAAATATATATGTATATTTTAAAACGTACATTCTCCTACAGATTTAAGGAATCCTGAAGTGGGCCTGTTAGACAACATTCCAATATGACTTTGAAAAGTATACACTCATTCTTTTGCCTATTTCTAAGTTTCAGATGTTTTTCTTAATAGACATAAGTTTCTAAGAGATTTCTCCCCTAAACTTAAAGGACATTTAAAAAAAAAACATTTAAAGATGGAGTTAATATCAATTTTATATACACCTTTGTTTAGCATATAAGTTTATAATTAGTACATCTTGGTCAACTGTTTTATAAAATTCAAAAGACAGCACTGAATTCTAAACAACAATAAAATATTTTTCATTTAAAAAAAAGTTTAGGGCCGGCCTGTGGCTCACTCGGTAGAGTGCGGTGTTGATTAACACCAAGGCCACGGGTTCGGATCCCATATAGGGATAGCCGGTTTGCTCACTGGCTGAGCGTGGTGCTGACAACACCAAGCCAAGAGTTGAGATCCCCTTACCGGTCATCTTTAAAAAAAAAAAAGTTTAGAACCTATCCTTTTTTTTAGGGTGATTTGCCTAAAAAATCAATAGCAGAAAACTGATCAATAATCAAATAACGTTTCTAACAATAAATCACTATTAGAAAAAAAGTCCTGCAATAATAATGATAAAAGATGGGAATTATTATATCCCCCAAAGAGATTAAACACAAATTCACATGAATGTCTCATTTTCTCCTATCAAAATAGCTAACCTTCAAAGTTTTCACTACAGTTTAGAAAACAGTGTCTTTTACCATGTTTACTTAATATGTGACCCTTGATAATCTCATGTAGATTCTTATTTTCGAGTAATTTTTAATTGACTTTTTTGCTTATTAACCAAAAGAGAAGTACTCACCTTCATTTCATTATTATGATTCTGCATTTGCACTCGAGACTCACACTATTTGTTTTATGTTAACTACCTCGTCCTTGAAAACATTCTTTAAGGACCTTGTAACAACTGTACTCTGGGAAGTTCGTGAAGAGGGTAGAACTCATGTGTTTAACTACACACACACACACACACACAAACTCACACACAGACTGACTCTCTCTCTCTCTCTCTCTCTCTCTCAAACCTCATTGTATTGGGAGGGAGCCGTGAAGTAAGTAAACATTTAAAATAGAGCACGACAGGAGCTATGGTAGATTTAAGTGCCAGATGCTGTGGAATCACTTAGGAGGGACACCTGGCCCAGCCTAGAGGCAATGAGAGCCAAGAAGTCTTCCTGGCAGAGGTCACTGCTGAGTAGAGTTGATGGGTTAGTAGGAATTAGTATAGCATAGGGCCAATTTATCCACTAGGCAATAATATTGGGGTCCTGAAAAAAAAATTCAAAAGAAAAAAGTATAAGATCTAAATTAATAAATGCATCATTAACTGTAAACTTAGTATGCATTAAAATGTCATTACATTGGAAAACAGAGGAGCTGTACATGCAAGGAGGATCCAATACTGAAAGGCCTTCTACCCTCAGACAAAAATTTTAGAATTTACCAAGGTCAAGGGTTCGGATCCCTATACTGGCCAGTCACCAAAAAAAAAAAAAAAATTGGAACTGACCCTGAGCCCAAGATCAGTCTCTGGCAGAATCTGCGTGAGGAATCACATGGCCAAGTCTACATGTTAGAGTGTTCCCTCTAGGGGTCACCCGATCATAGGCTTTTGGGGCACTCGAAGGTCCAGGAAGTACTGGTTAGGACTTGGTATCATCAGTGCCTGGGAAAATCTCCTGGTCCCTAATCTTGAGACCCTCAAGCTCTCCATTCTGGTGGCCAACTTGACTGGCTCTTATCTTTAAAGTCCCTCTGGTTGAGACTCCAGGAACAGAACTGGAAATGGACACAAGACAGTATCACCAAGTCCTAATCCAAGTTGGGAAGTGTGAAATAGTCTCTCACTCCCACCCCAGGCCCGGATTTAGAGGAGTAAATGAATCTCCCAGAGGAAAGGCTCTTCCTTGCCTATTGGCATCTGAAGTGGAGGCAGTCTGTGCGACTGAGCCCTTAACCTGTGGGCTCTGTGCTAACCCCAGGTAGAGGTGTCAGAGGTGAAGTACTGAGAAGAGTAGTGGAGGAGAAACAGGAGTGTTCCTTTCGAGGAGTCAGAAAATATGAATATATCTTTGAAGGTAGAGCTAAAAGTACGTGCTAAAGAATTGCATGTGGGGTGTGAGACAAAGAGACGTGTCAAGGATATCCCCAGACACAGTGGGAAGAGTCACATGGCCAGGTCCATAAGTTTGGGTGTTCTCTCTGGTGGTCCCCCATGTTTATAGGTTATTTGGGCACCTGAAGGTGGTTAAGTCCTGAGGATTAATTTGATTTAGAGGATTAATGAATCTCCTAGAGGGAAGAATCCTTCTTAAAATATTTACTGCCTTTGCCTGTACCCATTGGGACAGCTCTGGAAGCCCCTGGGGACAAGTTCAAGTCAGATTTGCCCTCTACTTCCTCTTGCACTCTCAGCCTTGTTCCCTTTTTTAAGAAATGGTGTGTGAGCTATGAAATAGCTAATGAACAACCTTCCAACCTCTGCCCTGTGACTTCCTGATCCTCCTGCTCTTATAAACACAAGGACAGAGCTGGCGTCCTGGAGAGGCAGGGAGCAGTGAGCCCAGGAGTCCTCAGGCCGGCTCTGCTGCCCACCAGGAAGATGAAGGTCTCTGCAGCTGCCCTCTCCTTCCTCATCCTTGCTGCTGCCCTTGGATCCCAGGCCCACGTCACACATGGTGAGTCCAGGGAGCCTTCTCACTGGTGGCCGGGTTCAGGGTAACTCATGGTCTGGGGAAGGGACGCAGAGGGACACCACTTTCCTCCTGTGACTACTCTCCATCTCAGACACGGTGATGGCACTTATTTAAAAGCAGCAGCAGGATACAGACCTGCCTCTGTCTGCAGCCTTTAGTCCCTGGGAAAACTACACAGATGACTGGTCCCATTTGGGAATCATTATTTCTCTTTTCATCGCCAGAATTGTTTGATACCTTCCCTTAGCTGACACAGGACTATTAAGTGCCAGATCAAAAGAACTGTAGTAAAACTGTAAATTTGTGGAAAGCAGCATGTTAGAACTTATATATACCATCTAGTATAAAACTATCATGTTGTAGAGGAAATGGGACCATCCAGGCAAGTGACTCACTGAACGTACTGTCCCATTTGTACCTGGGGAATTTTATTTCATGAAGGTACTGAGAGTTCACACAGAGAGGCTAATGCCATTGATGAAACAGTGTATTACTTGCACTTCCCTAAAGAAGTAGGCACGCATGCCATATGGGACCACAGGGGACACATCAGGTCTTAGTCAGGAGGCATAGCAGAAATGAGGGGAAAACCCATGCTAGAGCCTTTATTAGGGTTTCTGAAGAGAAGGCAGGGCAAAGCAGAGTATACAGTTTGGGACTGGCTAGTTTGAATAAGTCTGGAGGGCTTTGGAACATAGGAATAGTCTCTAGTTGCCTGGCACCTGGCCTTGGCGTGATTTAGGGCAGGGGAAGTACAGCTTCGTGCGTGAGTTAGATAAAGGTGTGGTTGGGCACCTGGGCTCGGGATTACTTGGTTTGGATATTGTTGTAAATGAGAGTCTGAACCCTTTGCTATCTCTAAAAATTGGCTAGCCCTGGGAGAGGCAGTTTCTCTCCCCAGCTGCCAGATTTTTTTTTATCCTTTTTGTCTTTTTTCGTGACCGGCAACGGATCACAACCCTCAGTGTCGCGCCCGTACCGGACCGGGACCGGCCACGGGATCGCAACCCTCGGTGTTGCTCCCGCCCCTCGCTCAGCCAGTGAGCGGCTGGTCTGTATGTGGGATCCGAACCCTCGGCGGGAGCGCCGCAGCACTTCCCAAGCAGCGCACTACAGCAGTGCGCCACCGGGCCGGCCCCATGCCAGATTTTTAAGACGTCAAAATATCATAAGATGCAGAAAATTTTTTTTAAATGATTAATACATTTAATTCTATTTTTTTAACAAATAAATATCGAGTACTTCCTATGTGCCAGCAGCCTCTGTTCTAACTGTCTTATAGATTTAAGTGTCATCACACATTGATTCTTCCTAACTCTGTGGGATAGGTACTAGGCTGACCAACCACAAACCTGCCAGTTGTAAGGAAAAGAAAAACAGAGGGACATGAACAATTTTATACAGTTTTGCATATTATTATTATTATTATTCTCATTTTACAAATGAGAAAACTAAGGCATAGAAACCATACATAACTAGCTCAAGATCAGAAAGCTGTTAAGTGGTAGAATTAGCAAGTAGCTATGAAAAGACAAGGCCATTTAAGATTGGTTTTTCTGCAAGTCCACCAACCTCAGATCAAGCATATTAAGTTGTACGCACATACCTTACTAAGTATAATTCATATGTAAGTATATATAAAATGAGCTAAAAGTTTAGTTGCATTTGCCTAATTAGCAAAATGCAGGTCTGCAATCCCTTATCTAAAACCTCTGGGGCTAGATGTACTTTGGAATACAAAATTTTTTTGGTTTTAAAAAGGTAATACATAACTGCACATGACTTAACATCCATGGTAGTGTCTCGGAGGCATACTTTAATCGAACACAGTGATACTTATGCAGCAAACACATACACATATTTATTCTGAAAGGGATAAATAAAGACTGGAAATAGCCTCACTTCACTTCGTGTGACATTGTGCTACCCTATAAGTTGATGAAAAGCTTTCTGTTTCCAGAGTTTTATGGATTCCAGAAATGTGTAGAAAGAATTGGGGACTGTATTACACTATGTAGACATTCGATTAACTTACCTGTGTTAGATTTGCTGTTTGCTTTCAGTATTTCAGAGTCGGTAGAATGTTTTCATGTGTCAAACATTTTCAAAAGGTCCCTGAAAAATCTCAGGGCCCTAATGGAACAAAGGGGCCTGGAGGCAGACCTAGAACATAGACAGGTGACAGAGGTCCAGCACTGGCACCTCTCTCTCTCTTGGGAGGCTCAGGGCCCTAATGGAACAAAGGGGCCTGGAGGCAGACCTAGAACATAGGCAGGTGACAGAGGTCCAGCACTGGCACCTCTCTCTCTCTTGGGAGGGGGTGAGGAATGGAAGGGTGGAGATGCTGACACTGCTGCCTCCCAGTGATTTCTCTCCCACCCTGTCTGTTTCTTCCAGATACAGAGATAAGAAAACTCATGGTGTCACAGCATCAGTTTGAACGCCGAAATCGTGACCACAGTAAATATACAAGTACGGCTTATATTTAAAAACAGCAGGCAGGTACAGGTCTGCACTATGGCTTCCATCCATCCCACATACAGGATGTGGGGAGCGGGAGGGCCTTGAGGGTGGTGAACATCTCCAAGGAAGATCAGGATGGGCCATGGGTACTTCGTCCATAGGTGCCTTCTCTCTTCCCACCTGGCTGTCCCGAGAGTCTGCTCACTTGGGGCACAGTGTGCTCTCTGATGCCTACAGGTATCTGCAGATGTCTTCCCCCTCTTGGGGAAATGCTGCTGGCCCTGCTGTGGCCCACCCTGGGTGCTCTCAGACACACAGCTCAGTCCCGGTGAGGGATTGAAGCAAGGACATGCCAGCAAGGGCTGGCTGAGGAGGAGGAAACATCCTGAGTCCTGTGCCTTCCCACCCTCGATGGTACTCTTGAGGAAAGGGGGAAAGGACAGTTTTCCTCAAAAAGAGACTCGGCCTTTAAATGGCCCTTTCTCTTGCTGCAGGCTTTCACCTTCCTGCTGACTGCTGCTTCTCCTACACCCAACGAAGCATCCGATGTTTATTCATGAAAAGTTATTTTGAAACGAGCAGTGGGTGCTCCCAGCCAGGTGTCATGTAAGTGCCAAGCTCACCCACCATGTGTTGGGGGACAGGGAGCCCGCAGGGTATTGGATGGTGGACCTGATGGATGGGTGTGCCAGAGAAGCCCCACCCCGACCCCCACCACCAGGATCCCACCAGGAAAGGGGCAACTTGTGTCCTTACTAGGATCCTTCAGGGCATCAGGTATCAGACATTCCCAGTGGAGAGGAGGGAGGGAAGGAAGGACAGAGCAGCCAGAAAGCTGCCCAAGGACGCTCCCATGAGTCACTAGGGAGTGTCACAGGCTGAGGGAGGGTCTCAAGAGGACACTGTCCCTGAGCTGCCATCAGCAGAGAATGGAAAGTACAGGCTGCGTTGAGTGGGGAATCTGAGGGCCAGGGAGGATGGGGCTCCCCGTCTCCATCTGCTAAAGTTACCTGAAATTGTAATCTCTCTCCCCCTTGTTCCCCAGCTTCCTCACTAAGAAGGGGCAACGTGTCTGTGCCAACCCCAGCGATGAGCAAGTTCAGGATTGCATGAGAAAACTGAAGCGTTCCCCAGTATCCAAGGACATGTCAATATGACACTTGCTTGATGGAAGGGGACAAAAGGTGCCAGCCACCCATATCCAACTCTCTTGTTCCAACCTCCTGTGAGTTTCTTTACCCAATTTTCTTTTTAAAAAAACATTTACTATTGCATTCTAGTTGTAAAAGAATGCATCTAATAAAGAGTATTCAATTTAACTTTGCTTGAATTTTAAGAAGAAAGGAACTAAAAACTGAAGTGATCACTGAACCCCTAGGAGATTAAACACAAGTTCACATTATGTCTCCTCTTCTCCTGTCTACTGAGATGGCTAATCTTTGAAGGCTTGGATACAGTTTCAGAAAACAATTTATTTTTCTTTACCATTTGCTCAAATCATGCCTTCTTTTAGTTTACTTAATATCTGATCCATGATAATCTCAATTAAAGTCCTGTTTTTTCCATAATTTCCTTCTGATTTTTTTTTAATTAACTAAAACAGAAGTATCTTTGTTTCATTGTCATGCTGTATTTGCACTTGCAGATTCGCACCATTTGTTTCACGGTAACTGCTTCATTCTTGGAGACATTCTTCCAGGACCTTCTAACTTCTTATTCCAATTTGGAGAAATGCTTTCTGCACCTGCCAAAAATCATACGGTGTTTATTCTCATCACATGACTGAGTTCATTCCACCATGACATGTAACCCACAGCTTCCTCTTCCTTGGGTTCATTTTTCATTTTGCTAGAATATATCCTTGGACTGCCTCCTACTATAAAAGTTGCAAAGGCAAACACTCTCCCGTGCTCCATGAGAGCCAGGACAGGCACACCCGACCCAGGCTCGGCCAGTCTGAGGCTCCCTTCCAGAGCTTTGAGCCTGGAGCAAATGTTCTAAGGAAAAGAGAGGACTCCACGCAGGTGACAGTGGTGGTGGCAACAACTTCCAGATTTTGGAGGCAGCAGTGTCAGCTCACGCATCCCAGGACCAGTGCTACAGGTCAGCACTGCTAGTTGCAGCTCACAGCAGAGGCAGCAGCATCCACACCGGTTGGTTCCTGTGGCATTGGAGCTGTTCTCTCTAGGTTTCTACCCATTTTCCAAGCCTTTCTGACAATTCTGTGCACTACTCAAAATCTTCACAGTAAATAAATTCCTTTTTTGCTTATATGAAGCACAGTCAATTTCTACTACTTTCCAACAAAGAACTCCAACTGATACAAATAATAAACTCTCTGGGATTTTGAGGGTCTAAAGACTTTTGTCTTTAAATTTGAATCATGGTTCAGCTGAATATGAAAGTCCACGTACAAAATCATTTTCTCTCAGAACACCTTTGACATTTCTCAATTATCTTCTAGCATCTCATACAATGTCAAAATTCTAAAGCCAGTTGGTTTCTTATTCCTTAAGTGTTCTGAAAACGTTTTAGACCCTCTGGGAATTTTTAGGATTTCTTTTTTATCCTTGAAGTTTAGACATCTTATCAAAATGTGTCTAAATGTGTCTTTTTTATTATTATCCCTGCTATGCCCTTTATTAGCTTTTTAATCTAAAGATTCAAGCCTTATTTTAACTCAAGAAAATTTTCTTCTGTCATGTCTTCATTTTTTCCCATCCATTTATATTGTTCTAGCCTCTCGAACTACTGGTGGATGTTGGATTTTATGCAGCTATTCCTCCTGAGTCTTAACTTTTCTCTCATATTTTACACTTTTTATTCTATGATAGAAAAATTGTTGGTCTCTAGTCATGTCCCTTCTGTATTTCATTACCGAGAATTCTTTGCTAATCTTGATCACTCCTTTTTTTTTTTGTCTTTTTTTTTTTTTTTTTTTTTTTTTT
>NW_007726483.1:698996-702266 GCF_000696425.1 Galeopterus variegatus
AACCCTCGGCGGGAGCGCCGCTGCACTCCCAAGCGGCGCACTGTAGCAGTGCGCCACCGGGCCGGCCCTTGATCACTCCTTTTTCACAGTAACTTATTACTGTTTTGTAGATGCCAAACCTTCTTAAATCTTTCTGGGAGTAAATATCGTAAGGGTTTTTTTCTTAAGTTCTACCTTTTTTTTTTTTCCTGCTGTTTCCTTTGGAATGTCTCTTTTCATGCTAGTTCTCTCTCCCCCTGCCCCCCACGCTATTAGTAATTCTCAAATGCCTGGTTATCATTGGTTGTCTGTTTATATTTGTAAATGAAGGGCTAGGTTTTAATCAGGAGGTGTGGATTTTCTCTATGGTTCTACAGGTCTGTATCCTACAGACCTCTTTCCTAAACGGGAAGCCTGACTTTAGATGCGGGAGTGGAGAGATGGGCATGAGATGATGAGATGAGGGTGTATTAGTACGTTTTGTGTTGCTATAACAGAAATACCTGAGACTGGGTAATTTATAAAGGAAAGAGGCTTATTTGGCTTATAATTCTGGGACAGCTGCATCTGGCATAGGCCTCTGGCTGCTTCTACTCATGGCAGGTGGCCGAAGGTACAAGCAGATCACATGGTGAGAGGAAGCAAGAGAGAGAGGGAGGTGCCAGGCTTTTTACACAACCAGCTCTCCTGGGAACTAATCAAGCAAGAACTCACTCATTAATCCCCCCTCCCCCAGGGAGAGCATTAATCAATTCATGAGGGATCCGCCCTCATGACTCAATCAGTTTCCAACACTGCCACATAGGGGATCAAATTTCCACATGAGTTTTGGTGGGGACAACACATCCAAACTCTGTCAGACGGGTAGTGCACAGGTGTATACAATTTAAACAAGCATTAATAGTGTTCTTATGCAGATGGTTCTAGGACCTTGCTGAGAGATACTATATTAGCAGATGGGGGAACACAGGTAGGCAGGCTAGCTGGTGGACATGTGCAGGGTCCTTAGTATATTTCACTTCCTCAAGGATGCCTTTCTTTGCTCACCATGACACTTTTCTCAGCATAACTAGAAGCCCCTAGTTCCCTGAAGATTCTGATTGTAGGAGCCCTGGCTTTGGTAGGTGAGGAGGAACGAGGGGTGGGACTGGCCAGGCTTTCACTGAAGTAGTCAACTTAATTCTGGGGGATCTAGTAGGAGATTAGGGTAGGGCTTTTTGTCCTTGACCAGGAGTTATCCAGGGCACTGCCCAGTTCTCTCTCTGGCCCACTGTCCCTTCTGGAAGACTCCCACAGCAGATATTCTTCCTTATTCAGAGAATTGTGCATGTAGCTTTACTCTGTGGCAACCCCGCACCTGACTGTCTTGAAATGGGGACAGGACAGGCCACAGCTTTTTATTCAACCCAAGTTTCTTTTCCCAGAACCCACTGACTCTGATCTTCAGATTACCCAAGGTACTGCTGAGAAAGTTCTCTTTTTCAATGATCTTCTCCTTCACCTATATGAGGATACACACTTGTTCAGCCTTCTTGTGGCTTGCCATCAAGCTGACCCATGTCCTCTATATAGAACACAAATGTCTCACCTTGTGGTGGGCTGATGTCATTTTTTCTGCTTCCCTACTGCTACTATGAATTTATTCTTGTACTTTTTCTGTCATTTCAATAGGATTTAGGGAGAATATAAGAGGCAAACACAGATGTTCAGTGTTCTGGCCCATATTTTGATCAATTCATGATCTTTCCTGTTGCTCTCATTACGTCACTGAATGCTGTTGAATTCAGAAGTTTTGAGTTGAAACCAGCTCAATGAGGCCTAAAAATATGACTGGGGGATTGTAACCCAGAAGCTTCTGGATTCTTTATGGAGATTTTTTTCAGAGCCTTAGGGAAAATCTCAGAGGATTGTTGGATTAAAACTGTGTTAGATTTAAGGGGAATGCATATGGTTTCATTGGGTTCTCTGATAGGTCAATTGTTGGCTCAGAAAGATAAAATGAAAAGAGAGATTACCTGAGCAGTGTGGATTCCAGAGGACAAAGTGTCCTCTTATCAAGGTGTTGGGTCGTGACAATGGTGGCTCAACAGAATAGAGGGACAAAAACCAAGACTTTCCTTTCTAACCAAGCATCTGGTCACTCACAGAAGGTCTCTGAGGTCTTGGAGGGGACAAAGGCATGTTATATCTAGGTTAATTGTACAATATAAACATTATTTTCACAGTTCTGCAAAAACAGCATGTTCTTTTTTGCTTCCTTGCTTAGTGTGGTATCCTCTCCCAGAAATGACCTCCTCTCAACTCTGCCCAGCAAAATTCAACCCAACCTCAAGGATTTAAATTAGGTGTTACCATAAAACCTTCCGTCATCATCCCAGCCAGAGGGACCCATCTCCCTTTCTCTGGAATCCTGAAAAGATATTTATTGTCACTCAAATAGACTATTATTGAGTCACTGCTTTATGTTATGCATTGTGTTAGGCATTATGAAAACCATAAGAAGAAAACACACTAGATTCCTGCCCTTCAAGAATATTTCAGTCCACAGAGAAGACTAAATATAAAAATAAGATATGACACTTGAGTGCAAGAATCATGTCTAATTCATCACTAGGTCTCCAAATTTTTATGTAATTTTAAAGGGAAAAGATGAGGCTGATTATATTGTAGGCAACCAGCCTGGGACTCAAGCCCTATGCCCCAGTGGGACTGCCCAAGGGCTGAAGAGACTAATATATTGAAGTACACCAGTCAGAAAGCTCTATATTAGGGCCGGCCTGTGGCTCACTCGGGAGAGTGTGGTGCTGATAACACCAAGGCCCCGGGTTCGGATCCCATATAGGGATGGCCGGTTAGCTCACTGGGTGAGCATGGTGCTGACAACACCAAGTCAAGGGTTAAGATCCCCTTACCAGGGCCGGCCCGGTGGCGCACTGGAGAGTGCGGCGCTCCCACCGAGGGTTCGGATCCCATGTGGAGACCGGTTCCCACTCACTGGCTGAGCGCGGTGCAGGCGCAACACCGAGGGTTGTGATCCCGTTACCGGTCAGTAAAAAAGAGACAAAAAGGAAAAAAAAAAAGATCCCCTTACCAGTCATCTTTTTTAAAAAAAGAAAGAAAGAAAGCTCTATATGAGATAAGGGTTTCTGAGACTTAAGCATGCATAAGAATCATTAGGAGGGCTTGTTAAAACACAGATTGCTCGGTCTCACCTCCAGAAATCTGGCTCAGTAGCAAGAGTTGGAACCAACCCAAATGTCCATCATCAGATGAGTGGATACGGAAAATGTG
>NW_007726483.1:702535-703880 GCF_000696425.1 Galeopterus variegatus
AGAAATACCACATGTTCTCACTTATTGGTGGGAGCTAAAAATAAATAAATAAATTCACTCACACACACACACACACAAATAACCGGCGGGGGGGGGTGTGTGTGTGAGAAGATATAACAACTACAATCCTTTGAAGTTGTTACAACAAGCAAACGGAAAGGACATTGTTGGGTGGGAGGGGGGAGAGGGAGAAGGGAGGGAGGTTTCGGTAATGAGCCATAATAATCAACCACATTGTATATCGACAAAATAAAAATTTAAAGGAAAAAATAAATAAATAAAATTAAATTTAAAAAAAAAGAAAAGAAATCTGGCTCAGTAGGACTGGGGTAGGGTGGAAGAATCAGCATTTCTAACAAGTTACCAGGTATTGCTGATGCTGCAGGGTGGGGGGAAATTGAAGAGGAACTCTCACTGTTGACTTCATCATTGTTTGCAATTTTTATAAAAAGCACACATTTCTTCAGTAATCAAAGAACAATTTAAAAGAGCTGGAAAAAATGAGTTTTTATTGTATTTTCAAGGACATACAAGAAAATGGGCCCGTTCTTCACTTGTGTTTATACTTGATTTTTTTTTTAATGATGAAGCTTATCAAAGCTGCTCAATTATAAAAGAAACATGTAATTGGAAAAAGCTTCAAACATGGCTAAATAAGTCTGACAATCAATTTTGAATTTTTAAAAGTTAAAGTCTTGGAAGTTGTGCAAAATAGTTAGAAAAATATGTGCTTAAAAGTTGTAAAAAAAAAAAAAAATCCAGAGCTTCACAGAAATCATAAAGGCATAAAATAGCAAATGGAAACATCCATATTTTCCTATTTAACTTTTGGAACCACAGACAAGATTTAAAAAGTAATATATTTCATTCCCTCACCTGAGGACTCAGCCAAGACTGGGGCAGAGGGGATGACCCACACGGATAAGGCCAGGGGGGCTGGAGACAAGGACACAACCAAAGTGACCAGGAGATTTGTTCCATACAGGAGACTGAACAATTAAGTAAATATATGGGAGCCAGGTTTTTCGCTGCTAGAGTAGAAGAGAGTAGGGTAGAGTATACAGACAGGAGGAAAACTAAAATAACTCTGTAGTGTGGACTTGGAATTGGACGTAGTGGTATAAGCTTTTGGTTTCTCATACAGATTGAAAGATATAGAAATTGCTAATAATGTATGAGATAGATATAAATTTAAACACACACTTATACATATATGCTTATTTATATTTCCTAATTTTGTCCACTGAAAGCTCAGATCTAAAAGCCATGTCATTCCTATAGCCATGAGGACAACAAGCACTCAGATCTTTTTTTTTTTTTTTTTTTTTTTTTTTTTTTTTTTTTT
>NW_007726483.1:705664-706569 GCF_000696425.1 Galeopterus variegatus
GTCATCTTAAAAAAAAAAAAGAAAAAGGTGGCATCACAAGATAGAAGAAGCATTGGTTCCTGAATGACTGCGTGGGGCTGCCCTCCCCAACCCACACAGCCTTACCCACTGCTAACCTACATTGGACCATGACGTGAGCAAGAAATAAACCTTCATTCAATCAATCCCCTGCATTGTTTATTATAGCAGTTAGCATATACAGACTAATGTACATAGGAACTCCATAATTGCTGGAAAAATAAAGGAATTTCTTGTAAGGCTCCCAGCAGCAATTTGGCAGGTCAGCTAGTCTCCACGAAAACAAANAAGTCAACATATATATGTTGCTCTGAAAACACTTTAAACAGTTTTAAAATAGGCACTGCATACTCACCAGCAGGCAACAGAGGAACATTTAGGATTTCTAATTATGTTGCTACCAATATTCATTTACTTTTTTGAGTCCTTCTTTAAGCTATGAGTCCTCTGAGGTCAGGGTCATCTTCATTCCCACCCTCTAAGCCTAGCCCGGTACATGGTATGTGATATTGTGTCAAAGTGATGCGGTCATTCAACCCATTCTTTTTCCCTCCTGAGCATACAGAGGATGGATGTATATTTTCCATCCCTTTGTCATTAGGTTGGCACCAGGTGACTTTATGTTGGGCATGGTATGTGGGTGAAAGTAATCTATAGCATTTCCAAAACTGATCCACAAAAATCTCACAACCCTCCACTGCCTCTTCTCCTTGGGAGCAAGCTTGGATGCCTTGTGCTGAAAAAGGTGGCATCGGGGCCGGCCCGTGGCTCTCGGGAGAGTGAGGTGCTGATAACACCAAGGCCATGGGTTCGGATCCCATATAGAGATGGCCGGTTAGCTCATTGGGTGAGTGTGGTGCTGACAACACCAAGTCAAGGGTTAAGAT
>NW_007726484.1:0-299 GCF_000696425.1 Galeopterus variegatus
AGTTTTTCAGGGGTTATTAGGAGTGGACTTAAGGTCTGAGATTTAGTAGGCAACCATCTACACTATGATTTGGAGGATTCTGGAAAGAATTTCCTTCACCAAATGTATTTCCTCTACCATCTATTAAGATATTTAGAATCCAGGTCTTGAAGGTATTTCAGATTTTCTGATATTTTTGTTGCTGAAGAGGGTGGTTGGCTCTTTCTCCAAAGCACAGACTTGTAGAGCTGGCCCCTGACCTGTGCTGAGGTTCATAATTCAAGCCTTTTCTGTTTAATTTATATATATATATATATATA
>NW_007726484.1:3477-4172 GCF_000696425.1 Galeopterus variegatus
GCCGGACACGGAAAAAAAAAAAAAAAAAAAAAAAAAAAAAAAAAAAAACAGACACAAATCATCAGTGGGTTATATTATTTATTATATTTTACAGTTTATAGAAAAAATCATAAAACAGTCAGTAACTCAAGGTTTGAGTGTTATTAAAATTTAAAAATACATAATTTTTAAATTGATATAGTACAGACAAATGAAGAATCATGCCTATTGTATTCAGAGTAGTTTGATATCATTCTATAACACTGTTATAAAGAAGGATTAATAGTTCAACACCTGCTCTTTAAGTATAGCAATTATTGTTGGAATTCAGGTTTCTATAAACTACCCCATCACATTTAACTATATCAAAGCATATAGAGAGAGCAGTTGTTGAGTCAATACAGGATTAAGAAAGATTGTGGACATTATATCGCTTAGATCATAGATCTTAATCCCTTACAATAAAGCCAACCATTGCAGTATTTGCAAAAGAAGAATGAGATCATGGGATTGATTTTTTTTTTTACCTAAGATGAAACAACCCATCTGGAGAGATCACATTACAGCAGCAGTCCTTTTTCAGTTCCAAAGTCTAATCCCGCTTTCATATCCCGTCTCAGCATTTCATAGTGGGCGTTCCCATTTTGTCCAGGTGAGTTTTTCAGGGGTTATTAGGAGTGGACTTAAGGTCTGAGATTTAGTAGGCAACCATCTAC
>NW_007726484.1:4714-16197 GCF_000696425.1 Galeopterus variegatus
TATATACACACACACACACACATACATATATAGTACTACACAATATAAAACAAATAGGAAAAGTTAAAAAGAATTACATGTTATCTCTTTAATTTAAAGTTCATCAATTGAAACTCAGCTTACAGACAAAATAAAATTTTTCTGAAAACATTACAAGGCTCTGAAACTATGTTTTAAAGTGAAAAAAACACTGCCAGCTTTTATATGATTGCCTGTCTAATTAAAGAAAGAAAGAACTTTTTTTTCTGGTCCAAAGCATACTCTCCACTTGCATCTTCTATTCCCTTTACAAAATTCCACCGCCTTCTCGCTCTCTCTTTGCGCTCTTCCCCTAAATTAACTGAATTCTCTGAATTCTTCTCCTAAACTAACTGAAGAAAATCACCAAGAAATTATGATATTCTTATAGCTCACTGTTTGCCCTGTTAACGGGTTTTCCTCATTCTGCTCAAAAGTCAACTTAGATATGTGACCAACTTCCTGTGACATTCCCAACCCCCTTAAAAGTTGTGCATTGAATAAATAAAATGACAGTCACAACATCTAACTGAAATCCTGGACCAACTTTGATTTTGTCCTGTCTTTCTTCTGAACACTGTAAATAGATTTTGAAAATATGCTAATATTTTTTAACATAGCCATAGGACATTTGGTATAAATGCAGTGGTAGCTTAATTAAGAATCTTCCCATGACTTCTCTTGAAAACCACAGGGAACAACACAGAGAAATTTTTAAAGCTATAAAATCAATTTTTATGAAACTAGGAGACATAGAAAACCCACTGACTCTAATTTGAATGGAAGTGTTTTCAAAAGCAGCTGAGTTCAGCAGAGCTTTTCAGGAGGCAGAAACAAGAATAATAGAATGACAAGAGTACAGAGCGGGCTAGCAGTAGCTGTTCTCAAAAATTGCTAGCAAAAGTATTCTTCCAGAAAGGGAGGATCTCACACTGAGTGAAAACTGCTATAGACAGAGCTGAGTTTGAATAGGTTTCAAATGCTAGAAAAGAGAAAAAAAAGTAGAAGGTGCCCAGGGGTATCCAGAGTGGCAAATATCAAAAGCAGACACCAAAATATACACTCTAAAATGAAGGGATCACCTTCTCAGGTAGGCATGGCATTGCATGAAGAATGAGGGAATGCAGAATTGTCTGTGCATACCAACCTGACTCAGGTGAAGTTCAGAAGGGCATAGGAGCTATGGCTTCACAGAGGTGCCATATTTACAGAAAAAAGAAAAAGGGGCAGAAAAAAAGATTAGAAGTAATAATGACTGAAAACTTCCCACATTTGATGAAAAACATTAATCTACACATCCAAGAAGCTCAACAATCTCCAAGTAGGATAACTCAAACAGATTCATATTCAAACTGCCAAAAGACAAAAGTAAATCAGTATAGCCGTTACACTTCTCACTGTGTAACAGAGATGCCAAAAAGATTACTCAAAGCAACGTGAATGCAATGAGAAGCCCGAAGGGACTGCATCACAGCAACTCCTCTGTTAGAAGGAAAAACTGGGTACAGCTCCGAGTCAAAGTTAGTTTCTGTTTTTATTTAAAGACAAGGAAGTTTCACAAGAAAATCAGTTGATTCGATCATTTCAAAAGGACACAAAGACATGGGCAACGTGACAAAAGTTATCCATAGCTAAAAGTATAGCTTAAACAATGGAACATAGTAACATCATTAAAATTAACAGTGTGACATTCCAAAGTATAATTAGTGAAATGTTAAGCTAATTACACTGTGATCATTGTCTTTTTTATAACAGCTAAAACAATCATTACATTCCTATGATTCTATCTATGATTGTATCTTAAGTTTCCATTAACAAAAATTTTTCCTTTCAGCAAACATTTCTCATGTATTTTCCTACAGTAATTCTTTAAAATCTCTTCACAGGATAGGTATGTCAACCACCTGTTAAGTCTAAACCATCAAAGTATACAATCCCACCTAAACAGTGATTAGAGTTGATTTGATGGGCTTTTGCCCACTAGCTGTAGGCCATTGCCTCCTAGCTAAGGACTTTTGTCCCATAAGTTTGTTAGCTAAAAACCCTATACTAAGAATCAACTGAGAGTCAACATTCACTTGCTTAGAATTGATTAGATGGGCTTTTGCCCACTAGCTGTAGGCCATTGCCTCCTAGCTAAGGACTTTTATCCCATAAGTTTTTTTAGCTAAGGAGCCCTTTCTAAAAATCAAACAAGAATCAAGATTTCTAACCCTCTACATACAGCCATTATGGAAAATAGTATGGCAGTTTCTCAAACAACTACAGATAGAACTACCATATGATCCAGCAATTTCGCTACTGGGTATATACCCAAAGGAAAGGAAATCAGCATGCCAAAGGGATACCTGCACTCCCATGTTTATTGCAGCTCTATTAACAATATCCAAGATTTGGAACCAACCTAAATGTCCATCAACAGCTGACTGGATAAAGAAAATGTGATATATACACACAATGGAATACAACTCAACCATAAAAAAGAATGAAATTCTGCCATTTGCAATGACATGGATGAGCGTGGACAAAATTAAGTGAAATATGCCAGACACAGAAAGAGAAATACCACATGTTCTCATTCATGTGGAAGCTTAAAAAGTTGACCTCACAGAAGTAGAGGATAGAATAGTGGTTACTACAGACCAGTAAGGGGAGGGGGAGGGCAAATGGGGAGAGAGATGCAAAATTGTAGAAAGACAGGAAGAATAAGATCTAGTGTGTCCTGTAGCAATATAGGGTAACTACAGTTAACAAATTACTATATAACTTCAAGTCGCTAATTGAGAGGATTTTGAATGTTAGACCCAACTATATGCTGTCTTCAAGAGACTCACTTCACCTGTATAGACACCCAAAGACTAATAGTGAAGGGATGAAAAATGATATACCATGCAAACAGAAGCCAAAAATAAGCAAGAGGAGCTGTTCTTATATTGGAAGAGACTTTACACCAAAACCCATAAACCAAAAACCATAAAAAGAGACAAAGAAGGCCACTATATAATGATTAAGGGATTTATCCAGCAAGAAGACATAACAATGTAAATATACCCATGCCCAACACTGGAGCACCCAGATATATAAAGCAAAGACTATTAGGCCTAAAGAAAGATATAGACCCCAATACAATAATAGTAAGGGACATGAACACCCCTCTATCAACACTGGACAGATCAAATGGGCAACAAATCAACAGAGAAATGCAGGATTTAAACTATACTTTAGACCAACTGGACCTGGTAGATCTACAGAACATTCCATCCAACAACTGCAAAATACATAGTCTCATCAGCACATGGAACAGTCATTAAAAATCAATAAATATGCTTCCCATTCAGTGATTTTCATTATTCAGTAATGTTTCATTGTTTGTGGAACCCATGGAAACCTTTGCTTCTCTGGAGCACAATTTGAAAACCACTAGGGTAGATAATAAAATACATATATTATGTATAATAAAAATGAGATATGTACTATACAGAGACATAAATATATACATGTATACAGGATAGCTAACATTTCTTGCCCTTAATATGTGCCGGGGATCATGCTGAGGACTTTCTTAATGCATGGTTTTATTTTAAATTCACAACAACTCTCTGAAGTAGGTACTTGCATTTAATAAAGGCAAATAGTAATACCTACCCCACAGGGTTTTTTGGGAAATTAAAACAAGATCTTAGACTTCAGAACAAGTAACTGAAAAGGCCAAGCTGCCCTTTTTGTTGAACTTAAACCTAGAAAGATGTGAACTTAAAAATCTTGCCTATCCGTGGGCTTTCTAACTTCAAGTCAATAAATTCCCCCTTTCAGTGTAAGTAAGCCCGAACAGATACAGATTCCTTCTGAGCTCTATCCTTAATATTCTCTCCAGTAAAAATGAAATTTGGTTTATGTCTTCTCTTTTACTCTGTGATGTATGTCAGTTCTTCTGGTGATAGGAAATAATGCCATCAGCAGCAGTACTTAGAGAGAAAATAATAATACCCGTAGACACCATAGAATGTTTGCGCTGAAGGCTTCCCAAGGTCACAGAACTTGTTATAGAGTCCAGAGTTGAGGCTAAAATCCAGAGGATCTGACTCCTGCACCAATGCTCTTTACACTTTATGCTGCCCTTAATCAACCTGCTAAACCTGATCTCTAAAAGCCAGGAAGTCAGCCAATGAGAAAGAAAATCCGATGGGTATTCAAAGCAACCGTGTTCCAAATTGGCTGGGCGGGACTTCTTATGGCCTTGTGAGGAAAACATTTGGCACTGTGGTCTTCTGTGTATACAGAGGCGTGACTGTGGTTTTGTAATCTTATTGTAACCTTTCAGGTTGAAAGTTCAATTACAGACCACTAAAATAATACTTGATAATTCTCTCTAGTTTTGCCATTTCTCTATTAGCTGGTAAACTAAAATAAGAAGTGATATCCTCAATGTTTTAGGTATTATTTAATTTGCTTAAGTATTCAATAGTCCTTCTCATGCTTCAAAGTATGAAATAAACTGTGGCTGATGTATTGTTTAACTTTGTTTACATGTTCTCTAATTTATAAGTTTTCTGGGGATGAGGTAGTCTTTCTATGGAGGATAGTTTTGTCATATTTACTTTATCATATTTTGATACCTTCCAAGTATTTAATGTAACCCAGGTATCAACCTCCCATTGCACACTCTTGCCAGCATTTCAGCATATTCCTGGTGAGATTTTGTTCTGGCTGGTTCCAGCTCCTGCAGGACTCTCAGTCTGGCTTGAGGCATATCTTCTTTGTAAGACCTGCCCCTAACACTTGCAGGACCAGGGCAGGGCAGGAGTGAAAATGGAGGCTCACATACCCTTTGTCTTCATATGTAATAAACTGTTACAGGGTACACTCAGCTCCTTGCTTGCTCATCAGAATTGTTAACTGAGCATACTCAGTTCCTGGCTTGGCTTACCAAAATTGATACCGAACTCACAGGCCTGGCTGCCTGCCTCCAGACAAAAAACAAACAACCCAAAAGTCAAATGTTGGTGAAAAATGGAAGTCAGCTTTTATTCAGGAATACCAGTGACCTGAGGAGAGATGTTAGGCTAGCCCATCTCTCCAGTAAACCTGAAGGAGAAGGCCTGGCTAAAGCTATCTCAAAGACTCAGGTTTACTGAGGGGTTTTTAAGAGAGGGATGAGGGAATGCAATGTGGGAAATAAAAAGCAGGAGGGAGGGGCACGTGAGCAGCAAGAGCTTCATGCAAGGCCACAGGTGCAAAGTCTCTCCAAGGCTCCGTCTAGTTTCTGCTCCCATCCTTATCTCAGGGTCTGGGCAGTACTTGCAAGTCTGCAACTACAAGCTGACTAGAAAACAACTTTACATGCATGTAAACAATATCATCTTGCCCCATAACCAAGGTTCAAAATATCAAATAACCATGGGAAAAGAGGGAACTCAGAAAAATGCATGCCAAAAAAAAAACTGTCTTTTTAAAATTTGCCTACAGCTCATGGCAGTTTTAGGTCCCAACATGGCTTCAGTCCTGTTCACTCCAACAAAACTATTAAATAAAACAGGTAATGTTGGGCCGACCCCATGGCGCACTCCGGAGAGTGCTGCGCTGGGTGTGCAGCGACGCTCCCGCCGCGGGTTCGGATCCTATATAGGAATGGCCGGTGCGCTCACTGGCTGAGCACGGTGTGGGTGACACCGCACCAAGGGTTGTGATCCCCTTACCGGTCACGAAAAAGACCAAAAAAAAACTTATTTTCAGACTGATTCACAAATTTGTCAGAAACCCAATTCCTATACAATATACGAGAGTCATCTTGATGTAATACGAGAGTTATCTTGATGTATTGTACACTTAAAGAGGTGGATCTCATGTTAAGTGTTCTTACAAAAAAAACACCAAAGCAAAACTAAACAAAAGAAAAACACAGGAAAAAAAACCCAAAGAGGCTCAAGAAAACTTTTCGAGATGATATGTCTATTACCTTGATTACAGCAATGGTTTCATGGGTATATGCATATGTTCAAACTTATCAAGTTGTATTTAAACATGTGCAGTTTTTGTATATCAATTACACCTCAATAAAGGTTTTTTTTAAAGAGCCACCTTGAAAACAAAATTATTCAGAAAAGTTAAAAAGAAAAAGATGAACAAAGACATACCAAGAGAATGCAAAACAAAAAGAAAGTGGTGGCTGCAATATAATATGAGACAAGGCAGAATTCAGGCCAAAAAACCATAATAAAGGAACTTTATAATGCTAATGCATACAAACCAAAATGAAGATATAATAGTTATAAATATCTCTATACTACACAGCAATGTTGACAAAAAACAAATCATAGGAGGCACAAGGAGAAACAGATGGAAATACTTAGTAGTAGGAGACAATTTAATTTCTCTCAGTCCAAGTCAAAGCAAAGGAACAAAAATAAAAATGCATATGAAATAGACAACATAATAAATAAAGTATATTTCTGCTTCCAGATATGATGACATTTATAACAGGAAAATGCTCCCACCAAGAACAACTACAAAGGCAGAAAAATTTTTTTAAATCATATTTTTTAATGCATCAGAGAGCTACAAAAGCAGCTGTCCTAGAGGGACTAAAATTCCAGGAACCAAGAGGAAAAAGAACACTTTAAAAATGAGCAGAGAATGCAACTGCCTTCTCCAGAAGATATTTGCCAATTCTGGGCATAGGCTAGAGTTGGAGGATCTGGGCTTGGTCCAGACAAAGGGTATCTGCTGGGGAGATAGAGAAACTAACACAGCTTTGGATGGTCATTCAGTACTAAA
The DNA here is from genome assembly GCF_000696425.1 of Galeopterus variegatus. NCBI lineage: Eukaryota > Metazoa > Chordata > Mammalia > Dermoptera > Cynocephalidae > Galeopterus > Galeopterus variegatus. The sequence continues at coordinate 11,507 of NW_007726484.1, forward strand.
ATGACAAAATTAGAAACCAGAGAGTTAGTCTCTTCTCTCAAGGCATTCAGCTAATTCCAAAGACATGCACAGTGGGAAACTAAAGGGCTAAGCTGAAAACCTCTGAAATTCCCACAGCCCAGTGGTGCTGAGGAGATAAAGACCTACACACCTCTTAACTGAAAACTCTAAAGAGCCATGCAGGTTTAGGGGCACACAAAAACTAGACTAAATCTTTCCAATACTGCCATTTAACCTCAACCCAGCCCAGTCCCTAACTGGGTTAAAATGAGTTCCCCCTTTCTCCCGCTCTAATTTCTTAGCAGAGGAAAATTACAACTTTCTCTATTGAAAGGCATTATCAACAGGAATTTCTATATTTTATGCAACTTCTAGCACTGAATCAAAAATTGTTAGCATGGGCCGGCCTGCGGCTCACTCGGGAGAGTGCGGTGCTGATAACACCAAGGCCACGGGTTCGGATCCTATATAGGGATGGCCAGTTTCTCCCTGGGTGAGCGTGGTGCTGACAACACCAAGTCAAGGGTTTAGATCCCCTTACCAGTCATCTTTTTTAAAAAAAAAATTGTTAGCATGCAGAGATAAGAACCATGTGACTAATAACAATAAGAAACAAACAATACAGAGAAGGTCATGGTAAGGAGGAGATCTGTGCGGAGTTTTCCCTACTTATATCTTAAAAGCAAGGGTGGAGGACGCGGCCAAGTTATCCTTGGCCCAACTTATCCTGCACCACTGTGAACCCCCTGGAGTGCAGGCAGCTTTTAGCTTCCCATCTTCAGGGACAAGCCTTCAGGGACTTTTCCCTCCTAAATTCCCTTCTCTCCTCATAACCTAGCAGAAGGGGGATAAATGATATTCACAATAGGAGGTGAAAGAGGTTTAGGGACAAAAAAGTCTAATCGAAAGTCCCATTAACGGCCACCCCAACCCATCAGCAGTTTCCCAGGCAACTAACTTCAAATTTTTAACTTTCCTTTGCTCCTTGAGGAGACATCTTCTAAGTGCCCTGTTTTTCTGCTTCTTCATGATTGTGGTTTCCTGACATTTTTATAGCGAGGTCTGAGAGGCACAGCTGCACTATTTTTCAAGAACCATGCTCCCTTTGAAGAATACATTTTCATAAATATGAAACAACGTAAATGTGTTTTAAAAGTTAAGTATAAAATAATTTTTACATAATCTCCCTCTTTTTGCTTTCTCCCTGTTTTATATTCTAAAATATACAAGGTAAAAAATTATAAGGTAAAATTCTAAATTACAAGTAAAAAAAAAAAAGCCACCTTTCAAATACCATAACTGGATTTCCCACCCTCTTAAACTGTTACAATGGAGACCAAGTTTCCAATACATGAAGTTTTGGGGGACACATTTGATCCAGAGCACCAGCAATGTGGGCCATGAAAGGTTCAGAAAGAATTGGTAGCAAGATGAGAAATCAGGCTAGAAGGAGTTTATTGGCACAGGCAGCATGGTGGAGACACAGGGACAGAACCTAGCCTTGCCCCACACCATATCCCCTGTTGGACTTATATTTCTTCTTGTGGTGAGTTGTGTTGTTCTGATTGGCCATAGGTTATGTTAGTGAGGAGTTAAATGAAATATCCAGTGGGAGTTGTTGACGCCTTATGTTACTTAGGTGATTTTTAGGCTTGTGATTATTGGTTCCCTTAGTATGTAAAGTAGGGTTTCAGAGGGGACCAATGGCATGGAATTCTGTTGCGGTTATGAGCTCTTTTGTGTTTTTTATTTTATGGGGAGTCCCATAGGGTGGGAATAGCCCTTTTGAGTATCTTTGGGTGGTGCCATCTGAAGTGGTCTTCCCTGAAGCTAATAGTCTATAATCAGGAGGATGGACCCAGGGAGAAAGCACGTGCCGGTCCCGCACATGGGCCAGGGCCATTTGGGCAGGGTGCCTGGAGCATGTCTATAAGGAGGAGGGTTTGTCCTGCAACTAGCAGGATCTGCATCACCCAGAAGCTCAATGGAATTGCAGAAGCACAGACCCCACCGAAGACCCACTGAATCAGAGTTCACCTGTTAACAACCTCCCACCCCAGCGGATTCCACTCGGTGTGAGCAGTACTGTTTTAGACTGAGGCTTGGAGTAGGGCTGGGCGCTCTGGCCCACGTGTATGGGTGATACTGCCTTTCACTGTTACTCCTCTCTCTGGTCAGTAATGACTCAGACTTGCAACTCGGTCACATTTTCTTGATGTTTACTCCCCCAGGGGAAAAAAAAAGTCATTTGTAGAATCAGACATTTACTGAAAACTTGGAGAAAGGGGCNAAAAAAAAAAAGAACTAAGCATAGACAGTCTTCCTTTTTTAAAATGTCACATTCATGATCATGAGGACATAATTCACTAAGGCAGCCAGATCTCCCTCTACAAATCCTTATTCTACAGACAAAGAAACTTAGTACCAAGCCAGGGTCAAAATCAGGAACTAAAATGCAGACACTCAGATTTCCTAAACTTCTCTGTCCAAGAAATTACCTTTCTTCTACTTGAATTGCTTTGGCTAATAATTAACTAGTAATATCTAATAATAACATTAAAAATAATAAAGATTCTATAAAACTAAGAATTGTTGAGTTATTGGCTGATTTCTGAATGAAGAATGTGACACTGTTTCTTGATACTACTGTGACTCTTTGGCTTAATTTCTAAAACCAAAAATAACATTACTTACCTTTCCTCCTTTGATTTTGATTTTCATAAAAATCAAAACTTAGAAATTGGAAGTTTTCCAGGAGTCGCAGTCCACAAAGTTCATTTGCAATTTTAGAAACAAAAATAAGAATAACCAAATGATTGGTGTATTCAAGTTGCTTTCTTGAACTACTATCAAGTTGATAGCAGCCTTTAGCTTCCAATGAAATAAATCCTTCTAATACCTTTTCATGTCTAAAATATTAAAATAAAAAACTCAAGTCAACCTGCCACAGTTCTCCCAGCTTCACCATCATGGGCAAACTTCTTCCAATACTTTTTCTCTCCACTTCATTTTAAGTTCATACAGTGAGGTGCATTTACAGAAGATAAAGATGATTAAATCAACTTCATTTTCTGCCTTTCAGGGCTACAGCGTTGATCTCTTGTTGGTTATTTCTATAGTTAGCGAGAAAAGTGGCAGGGAAGCAACAAGTCAGAAAATAACAAGTACTGACCACAAGTGCTAACCAAAAGTCACAACTACTGTGTGTTCAGCACAAAGCAGGGCATTGGGGCAGAGGTGTGGTGGGGAGAGGTACAAAAGAAAAATATGCACGTCCTCAAGGTGCCTCACCATAGCACTTCTGGCATCAGGTCCATGATGACCAGCACCACCCCTACTACCCTGTATACTCACACACACAACACATGGCAGGCTCTGATCTCAAAGCCTTTGCAACTGCGTAGGTTAGGTGGATTTTTCACTGGAAAGATCCGACTTGGTTCCCAGCTCTTCCAACAATGGCAACATGATTTATACCATTATCCACTTCGTTTCTACATCAACTCTTCAACCATCACTTCTTTCATATCTAGTGATCAGAATATTCAGATTAAGAATCACTCCATCTCTAAAACTCTAGTAGATATGTATGAGCTTAGCACATATAGCTGTTATGTTTCTAATATAAATTAAATTTTCAGATAGGAGTAGAGTGAGAACAAGAGGTATCTAAAGAAAAATTAGAAGTGAGAAGACAATAAATGAGGATGATAAAGTACAAAAGCTTGCCAAATAATAGTATCAATGACCTTTAAAATTAGGCATGTTGGCCCATGAATGCCCTTTTTAAAGGCAAGAGACGCTATACCAAGAGTTGAAAATTCTAGAATGTTTTGCAGAATATCAAGAAGTGTACATCAGGCAAAATAGTTTTAAAAATGCTGGAGACATGAAAAGTCGCCCTTTCTGTGCTCAGTATTAGTAATAGAGAACGAAGGTGGCCCGAGGTGAAGGTGAACAGCTCCACAGCCCCTGCGTTGCTCGCCCTGTGTGCACAGACAAAGTGGCAAGGGCAGATGCTGGCAGTGGCCTGGCTCCCTTCCGTATTCTTACATGCTTTTAGACATTCTTCCTCAATAGATGAAGTTTCCTTCTCTATTTCTGGTGGCTTCTACAGCTTTCAAAAGAGGGGAGTTATGCAAAGGTACATTTACTTCATTTTTAAGACTCTCTCATATACACACACGCATATATACAGTCATGTTTGTATATACAGCCATGTGCCACATAACATTTCGGTCAACAACAAACTGCATTAACACCAGTGGTTGAAGCAATAGTCTAGGTGTGTAGTAGCCTATGCCATCTAGGTTTGTGCAAGTATACTCTATGATCATACAATGACAAAATTGCCTAATGACACATTCCTCAGAACGTGTCCCCATCATTAAGTGATTCACGACTCTGTGTGTGTGTGTGTGTGTATGCTTTTAAACTCCATACTTAACTTTGACAGTGTCATAAGTTAAAAATTACCCTGAGGGCCATATTTACAATCTTATAAAAAGCATATGGTGGAAAATAGATCCACCATAGAGAAATGCCCTTTACAGCACTTTATTTTATTTTATTTTTCTTCTTTTTGTCTTTTTTCGTGACCGGCAACAGATCGCAACCCCCAGTGTCGCGCCCGTACCGGACCGGGACCAGCAACGGGATCGCAACCCTCGGTGTTGCGCCCGCACCTCGCT